>NC_059207.1:0-140000 GCF_020615455.1 Coregonus clupeaformis
TGTTACTGCCTAGCTACCTTACTGAACTGTTCAGCTCCCACAGTGAACAGATCTATACAGTCTGTTACTGCCTAGCTACCTTACTGAGCAAACCGTTCAGCTTCTACAGTGAACAGATCTACAGTCTGTTACTGCCTAGCTACCTTATGAACCGTTCAGCTCCCACGGTCAACAGATCTACACAGTCTGTTACTGCCTAGCTACCTTACTGAATCGTTCAGCTTCCACAGTGAACAGATCTACAGTCTGTTACTGCCTAGCTACCTTATGAACCGTTCAGCTCCCACAGTCAACAGATCTACACAGTCTGTTACTGCCTAGCTACCTTACTGAACTGTTCAGCTCCCACAGTGAACCGATCTACACAGTCTGTTACTGCCTAGCTACCTTATGAACCGGTCAGCTCCCACAGTCAACAGATCTACACAGTCTGTTACTGGCTAGCTACCTTACTGAACCGTTCAGCTCCCACAGTGAACAGATCTACACAGTCTGTTCGCTGGCTAGCTACCTTACTGAACCGTTCAGCTCCCACAGTGAACCGATCTACACAGTCTGTTACTGCCTAGCTACCTTACTGAACCGTTCAGCTCCCACAGTGAACCAATCTACAGTCTGTTACTGCCTAGCTACCTTACTGAACCGTTCAGCTCCCACAGTGAACAGATCTACACAGTCTGTTACTGCCTAGCTACCTTACTGAACCGTTCAGCTCCCACGGTCAACAGATCTACACAGTCTGCTACTGCCTAGCTACCTTACTGAACCGTTCAGCTCCCACAGTGAACAGATCTACACAGTCTGTTACTGCCTAGCTACCTTACTGAACCGTTTCAGCTCCCACAGTCAACAGATCTACACAGTCTGTTACTGCCTAGCTACCTTACTGAACCGTTCAGCTCCCACAGTGAACCGATCTACACAGTCTGTTACTGCCTAGCTACCTTACTGAACCGTTCAGCTCCCACAGTGAACCGATCTACACAGTCTGTTACTGGCTAGCTACCTTACTGAACCGTTCAGCTCCCACAGTCAACAGATCTACACAGTCTGTTACTGCCTAGCTATCTTACTGAACCGTTCAGCTCCCACAGTGAACCGATCTACACAGTCTGTTACTGCCTAGCTACCTTACTGAACCGTTCAGCTCCCACAGTGAACCAATCTACACAGTCTGTTACTGCCTAGCTACCTTACTGAACGGCTCAGCTCCACAGTGAACAGATCTACAAGTCTGTTACTGCCTAGCTACCTTATGAACCGTTCAGCTCCCACAGTCAACAGATCTACACAGTCTGTTACTGCCTAGCTACCTTATGAACCGTTCAGCTCCACAGTCAACAGATCTACACAATCTGTTACTGCCTAGCTACCTTACTGAACCGCTTCAGCTCCCACAGTGAACAGATCTACACAGTCTGTTACTGGCTAGCTACCTTACTGAACCGTTCAGCTCCCACCGTTAACCGATCTACACAGTCTGTTACTGGCTAGCTACCTTACTGAACCATTCAGCTCCCACAGTGAACAGATCTCCACAGTCTGTTACTGCCTAGCTACCTTATGAACCATTCAGCTCCCACAGTGAACAGATCTACAGTCTGTTACTGCCTAGCTACCTTATGAACCTTTCAGCTCCCACGGTCAACAGATCTACACAGTCTGTTACTGCCTTAGCTACCTTTTCTGAACCGTTCAGCTCCCACAGTGAACAGATCCACACAGTCTGTTACTGCCTAGCTACCTTACTGAACCATTCAGCTCCCACAGTGAACCGATCTACACAGTCTGTTACTGCCTAGCTACCTTACTGAACCGTTCAGCTCCCACAGTGAACAGATCTACATACTCTGTTACTGCCTAGCTAACTTACTGAACTGTTCAGCTCCCACAGTGAACCGATCTACACAGTCTGTTACTGCCTAGCTACCTTACTGAACCGTTCAGCTCCCACAGTGAACCAATCTACAGTCTGTTACCGCTTAGCTACCTTACTGAGCGAACCGTTCAGCTCCTACAGTGAACAGATCTCACAGTCTGTTACTGCCTAGCTACCTTATGAACCGTTCAGCTCCCACGGTCAACAGATCTACACAGTCTGTTACTGCCTAGCTACCTTATGAACAATTCAGCTCCCACGGTCAACAGATCTACACAGTCTGTTACTGCCTAGCTACCTTACTGAACTGTTCAGCTCCCACAGTGAACCGATCTACACAGTCTGTTACTGCCTAGCTACCTTATGAACCGCTCAGCTCCCACAGTGAACAGATCTACACAGTCTGTTACTGCCTAGCTACCTTACTGAACCGTTCAGCTCCACAGTCAACAGATCTACACAGTCTGTTACTTCTTTAGCTACCTTAGGAACCGTTCAGCTCCCACAGTGAACAGATCTACACAGTCTGTTACTGGCTAGCTACCTTACTGAACTGTTCAGCTCCCACCGTGAACCGATCTACACAGTCTGTTACTGGCTAGCTACCTTACTGAACCATTCAGCTCCCACAGTGAACCGATCTACACAGTCTGTTACTGCCTAGCTACCTTACTGCAACCGTTCAACTCCCACAGTGAACCGATCTACACAGTCTGTTACTGCCTAGCTACCTTACTGAACCGTTCAGCTCCCACAGTGAACCGATCTACACAGTCTGTTACTGCCTAGCTACCTTACTGACGAACCGTTTCAGCTCCCACAGTGAACAGATCTACAGTCTGTTACTGCCTAGCTACCTTATGAACCGTTCAGCTCCACGGTCAACAGATCTACACAGTCTGTTACTGCCTAGCTACCTTATGAACCGTTCAGCTCCCACGGTCAACAGATCTACACAGTCTGTTACTGCCTAGCTACCTTACTGAACTGTTCAGCTCCCACAGTGAACCGATCTACACAGTCTGTTACTGCCTAGCTACCTTACTGAACCGTTCAGCTCCACAGTGAACCGATCTACACAGTATGTTACTGCCAGCTACCTTACTGAACCGTTTCAGCTCCCACAGTCAACAGATCTACACAGTCTGTTACTGCCTAGCTACCTTACTGAACCGTTCAGCTCCCACAGTGAACCGATCTACACAGTCTGTTACTGCCTAGCTACCTTACTGAACCGTTCAGCTCCAACAGTGAACCGATCTACACAGTCTGTTACTGCCTAGCTACCTTACTGAACCGTTCAGCTCCACAGTGAACCGATCTACACAGTCTGTTACTGCCTAGCTACCTTACTGAACCGTTCAGCTCCCACAGTGATCCGATCTACACAGTCTGTTACTGGCTAGCTACCTTACTGAACCGTTCAGCTCCCACCGTGAACCGATCTACACAGTCTGTTACTGGCTAGCTACCTTACTGAACCATTCAGCTCCCACAGTGAACAGATCTACACAGTCTGTTACTGCCTAGCTACCTTACTGAACCGTTCAGCTCCCACAGTGAACCGATCTACACAGTCTGTTACTGCCTAGCTACCTTACTGAACCGTTCAGCTACCACAGTGAACCGATCAACACAGTCTGCTACTGGCTAGCTACCTTACTGAACGAACTGTTCAGCTCCACAGTGAACAGATCTACACAGTCTGTTACTGCCTAGCTACCTTACTGAACCGTTCAGCTCCCACAGTCAACAGATCTACACAGTCTGTTACTGCCTAGCTACCTTATGAACCGTTCAGCTCCCACAGTGAACAGATCTACACAGTCTGTTACTGCCTAGCTACCTTACTGAACCGTTCAGCTCCCACAGTGAACAGATCTACACAGAATGTTACTGGCTAGCTACCTTACTGAACCGTTCAGCTCCCACCGTTAACCGATCTACACAGTCTGTTACTGGCTAGCTACCTTACTGAACCATTCAGCTCCCACAGTGAACAGATCTCCACAGTCTGTTACTGCCTAGCTACCTTATGAACCGTTCAGCTCCCACAGTGAACAGATCTACACGTCTGTTACTGCCTAGCTACCTTATGAACCGTTCAGCTCCCACAGTGAACAGATCTACACAGTCTGTTACTGCCTAGCTACCTTACTGAACCATTCAGCTCCCACAGTGAACCGATCTACACAGTCTGTTACTGCCTAGCTACCTTACTGAACCGTTCAGCTCCCACAGTGAACAGATCTACATACTCTGTTACTGCCTAGCTAACTTACTGAACTGTTCAGCTCCCACAGTGAACCGATCTACACAGTCTGTTACTGCCTAGCTACCTTACTGAACCGTTCAGCTCCCACAGTGAACCAATCTACAGTCTGTTACTGCCTAGCTACCTTACTGAGCGAACCGTTCAGCTTCTACAGTGAACAGATCTACAGTCTGTTACTGCCTAGCTACCTTATGAACCGTTCAGCTCCCACGGTCAACAGATCTACACAGTCTGTTACTGCCTAGCTACCTTATGAACAATTCAGCTCCCACGGTCAACAGATCTACACAGTCTGTTACTGCCTAGCTACCTTACTGAACTGTTCAGCTCCCACAGTGAACCGATCTACACAGTCTGTTACTGCCTAGCTACCTTATGAACCGTTCAGCTCCCACAGTGAACAGATCTACACAGTCTGTTACTGCCTTGCTACCTTACTGAACCGTTCAGCTCCCACAGTCAACAGATCTACACAGTCTGTTACTGCCTAGCTACCTTATGAACCGTTCAGCTCCCACAGTGAACAGATCTACACAGTCTGTTACTGGCTAGCTACCTTACTGAACCGTTCAGCTCCCACCGTGAACCGATCTACACAGTCTGTTACTGGCTAGCTACCTTACTGAACCGTTCAGCTCCCACAGTGAACCGATCTACACAGTCTGTTACTGCCTAGCTACCTTACTCAACTGTTCAACTCCCACAGTGAACCGATCTACACAGTCTGTTACTGCCTAGCTACCTTACTGAACCGTTCAGCTCCCACAGTGAACCAATCTACAGTCTGTTACTGCCTAGCTACCTTACTGAGCGAACCGTTCAGCTTCTACAGTGAACAGATCTACAGTCTGTTACTGCCTAGCTACCTTATGAACCGTTCAGCTCCCACGGTCAACAGATCTACACAGTCTGTTACTAACTAGCTACCTTATGAACCATTCAGCTCCCACGGTCAACAGATCTACACAGTCTGTTACTGCCTAGCTACCTTACTGAACCGTTCAGCTCCCACAGTGAACCGATCTACACAGTCTGTTACTGCCTAGCTACCTTATGAACCGTTCAGCTCCCACAGTGAACCGATCTACACAGTATGTTACTGACCAGCTACCTTACTGAACCGTTCAGTTCCCACAGTCAACAGATCTACACAGTCTATTACTGCCTAGCTATCTTAATGAACCGTTCAGCTCCCACAGTGAACCGATCTACACAGTCTGTTACTGCCTAGCTACCTTACTGAACCGTTCAGCTCCAACAGTGAACCAATCTACACAGTCTGTTACTGCCTAGCTACCTTACTGAACCGTTCAGCTCCCACAGTGAATATATCTACACAGTTTGTTACTGCCTAGCTACCTTACTGAACCGTTCAGCTCCCACAGTGAACAGATCTACACACTCTGTTACTGCCTAGCTACCTTACTGAACTGTTCAGCTCCCACCATGAACCGATCTACACAGTCTGTTACTGGCTAGCTACCTTACTGAACCATTCAGCTCCCACAGTGAACAGATCTACACAGTCTGTTACTGCCTAGCTACCTTACTTACCCGTTCAGCTCCCACAGTGAACCGATCTACACAGTCTGTTACTGCCTAGCTACCTTACTGAACCGTTCAGCTCCCACAGTGAACCAATCTACAGTCTGTTACTGCCTAGCTACCTTACTGAACGAACCGTTCAGCTCCTACAGTGAACAGATCTACAGTCAGTTACTGCCTAGCTACCTTATGATCCGTTCAGCTCCCACAGTCAACAGATCTACACAGTCTGTTACTGCCTAGTTACCTTATGAACCGTTCAGCTCCCACAGTCAACAGATCTACACAATCTGTTACTGCCTAGCTACCTTATGAACCGTTCAGCTCCCACAGTGAACAGATCTACACAGTCTGTTACTGGCTAGCTACCTTACTGAACCGCTCAGCTCCCACCGTTAACCGATCTACACAGTCTGTTACTGGCTAGCTACCTTACTGAACCATTCAGCTCCCACAGTGAACAGAACTCCACAGTCTGTTACTGCCTAGCTACCTTATGAACCATTCAGCTCCCACAGTGAACAGATCTACAGTCTGTTACTGCCTAGCTACCTTATGAACCTTTCAGCTCCCACGGTCAACAGATCTACACAGTCTGTTACTGCCTTGCTACCTTTTTCTGAACCGTTCAGCTCCCACAGTGAACAGATCCACACAGTCTGTTACTGCCTAGCTACCTTACTGAACCATTCAGCTCCCACAGTAAACCGATCTACACAGTCTGTTACTGCCTAGCTACCTTACTGAACCGTTCAGCTCCCACAGTGAACAGATCTAAATACTCTGTTACTGCCTAGCTAACTTACTGAACTGTTCAGCTCCCACAGTGAACCGATCTACACAGTCTGTTACTGCCTAGCTACCTTACTGAACCGTTCAGCTCCCACAGTGAACCAATCTACAGTCTGTTACTGGCTAGCTACCTTACTGAGCGAACCGTTCAGCTTCTACAGTGAACAGATCTACAGTCTGTTACTGCCTAGCTACCTTATGAACCGTTCAGCTCCCACGGTCAACAGATCTACACAGTCTGTTACTGCCTAGCTACCTTATGAACCGTTCAGCTCCCACGGTCAACAGATCTACACAGTCTGTTACTGCCTAGCTACCTTACTGAACTGTTCAGCTCCCACAGTGAACCGATCTACACAGTCTGTTACTGCCTAGCTACCTTATGAACCGTTCAGCTCCCACAGTGAACAGATCTACACAGTCTGTTACTGCCTTGCTACCTTACTGAACCGTTCAGCTCCCACAGTCAACAGATCTACACAGTCTGTTACTGCCTAGCTACCTTATGAACCGTTCAGCTCCCACAGTGAACAGATATACACAGTCTGTTACTGGCTAGCTACCTTACTGAACCGTTCAGCTCCCACCGTGAACCGATCTACACAGTCTGTTACTGGCTAGCTACCTTACTGAACCATTCAGCTCCCACAGTGAACCGATCTACACAGTCTGTTACTGCCTAGCTACCTTACTCAACCGTTCAACTCCCACAGTGAACCGATCTACACAGTCTGTTACTGCCTAGCTACCTTACTGAACCGTTCAGCTCCAACAGTGAACCAATCTACACAGTCTGTTACTGCCTAGCTACCTTACTGAACCGTTAAGCTTCCACAGTGAACCGATCTACACAGTCTGTTACTGCCTAGCTACCTTACTGAACCGTTCAGCTCCCACAGTGAACAGATCTACATACTCTGTTACTGCCTAGCTACCTTACTGAACTGTTCAGCTCCCACCGTGAACCGATCTACACAGTCTGTTACTGGCTAGCTACCTTACTGAACCATTCAGCTCCCACAGTGAACAGATCTACACAGTCTGTTACTGCCTAGCTACCTTACTCAACCGTTCAACTCCCACAGTGAACAGATCTACAGTCTGTTACTGCCTAGCTACCTTATGAACCGTTCAGCTCCCACAGTGAACCGATCTACACAGTATGTTACTGCCTAGCTACCTTACTGAACCGTTCAGCTCCCACAGTCAACAGATCTACACAGTCTGTTACTGCCTAGCTACCTTACTGAATCGTTCAGCCCCCACAGTGAACAGATCTACAGTCTGTTACTGCCTAGCTACCTTATGAACCGTTCAGCTCCCACGGTCAACAGATCTACACAGTCTGTTACTGCCTAGCTGCCTTATGAACCGTTCAGCTTCTACAGTGAACAGATCTACAGTCTGTTACTGCCTAGCTACCTTATGAACCATTCAGCTCCCACGGTCAACAGATCTACACAGTCTGTTACTGCCTAGCTACCTTACTGAACTGTTCAGCTCCCACTGTGAACCGATCTACACAGTCTGTTACTGCCTAGCTACCTTATGAACCGTTCAGCTCCCACAGTCAACAGATCTACACAGTCTGTTACTGGCTAGCTACCTTACTGAACCGTTCAGCTCCCACAGTGAACAGATCTACACAGTCTGTTACTGGCTAGCTACCTTACTGAACCGTTCAGCTCCCACAGTGAACAGATCTACACAGTCTGTTACTGTCTAGCTACCTTATGAACCGTTCAGCTCCCACAGTGAACCAATCTACAGTCTGTTACTGCCTAGCTACCTTACTGAACCGTTCAGCTCCCACAGTGAACAAATCTACAGTCTGTTATTGCCTAGCTACCTTATGAACCGTTCAGCTCCCACGGTCAACAGATCTACACAGTCTGTTACTGCCTAGCTACCTTACTGAACCGTTCAGCTCCCACAGTGAACCGATCTACACAGTATGTTACTGCCTAGCTACCTTACTGAACCGTTCAGCTCCCACAGTCAACAGATCTACACAGTCTATTACTGCCTAGCTATCTTACTGAACCGTTCAGCTCCCACAGTGAACCGATCTACACAGTCTGTTACTGCCTAGCTACCTTACTGAACCGTTCAGCTCCAACAGTGAACCGATCTACACAGTCTGTTACTGCCTAGCTACCTTACTGAACCGTTCAGCTTCCACAGTCAATAGATATACACAGTATGTTACTGCCTATCTACCTTACTGAACCGTTCAGCTACCACAGTGAACCGATCAACACAGTCTGCTACTGGCTAGCTACCTTACTGAACCGTTCAGCTCCCACAGTTAACAGATCTACAGTCTGTTATTGCCTAGCTACCTTATGAACCGTTCAGCTCCCACAGTTAACAGATCTACAGTCTGTTATTGCCTAGCTACCTTATGAAGCGTTCAGCTCCCACAGTCAACAGATCTACACAGTCTGTTACTGCCTAGCTACCTTATGAACCGTTCAGCTCCCAAAGTCAACAGATCTACACAATCTGTTACTGCCTAGCTACCTTATGAACCGTTCAGCTCCCACAGTGAACAGATCTACACAGTCTGTTACTGCCTAGCTACCTTACTGAACCGTTCAGCTCCCACAGTGAACCGATCTACACAGTCTGTTACTGCCTAGCTACCTTACTGAACCGTTCAGCTCCCACAGTGAATATATCTACACAGTTTGTTACTGCCTAGCTACCTTATGAACCGTTCAGCTCCCACGGTCAACAGATCTACAAAGTCTGTTACTGCCTAGCTACCTTATGAACCGTTCAGCTCCCACAGTGAACAGATCTACAGTCTGTTACTGCCTAGCTACCTTATGAACCATTCAGCTCCCACGGTCAACATATCTACAGAGTATGTTACTGCCTAGCTACCTTACTGAACCGTTCAGCTCCCACAGTGAACAGATCTACACAGTCTGTTACTGCCTAGCTACCTTACTGAACCGTTCAGCTCCCACAGTGAACCGATCTACACAGTCTGCTACTGCCTAGCTACCTTACTGAACCGTTCAGCTCCCACAGTGAACAGATCTCCACAGTCTGTTACTGCCTAGCTACCTTATGAACCGTTCAGCTCCCACAGTGAACAGATCTACAGTCTGTTACTGCCTAGCTACCTTATGAACCTTTCAGCTCCCACGGTCAACAGATCTACAGTCTGTTACTGCCTTGCTACCTTTTTCTGAACCGTTCAGCTCCCACAGTGAACAGATCCACACAGTCTGTTACTGCCTAGCTACCTTACTGAACCATTCAGCTCCCACAGTGAACCGATCTACACAGTCTGTTACTGCCTAGCTACCTTACTGAACCGTTCAGCTCCCACAGTGAACAGATCTACACAGTCTGTTACTGCCTAGCTACCTTACTGAACCGTTCAGCTCCCAAAGTGAACCGATCTACACAGTCTGTTACTGCCTAGCTACCTTACTGAACCGTTCAGCTCCCACTGTGAACCAATCTACAGTCTGTTACTGCCTAGCTACCTTACTGAACAGTTCAGCTTCCACAGTGAACAGATCTACAGTCTGTTACTGCCTAGCTACCTTATGAACCGTTAAGCTCCCACGGTCAACAGATCTACACAGTCTGTTACTGCCTAGCTACCTTACTGAACCGTTCAGCTCCCACAGTGAACAGATCTAGACAGTCTGTTACTGCCTAGCTACCTTACTGAACTGTTCAGCTCCCACAGTGAACCGATCTACACAGTCTGTTACTGCCTAGCTACCTTATGAACCGTTCAGCTCCCACAGTGAACAGATCTACACAGTCTGTTACTGCCTTGCTACCTTACTGAACCGTTCAGCTCCCACAGTCAACAGATCTACACAGTCTGTTACTTTTTAGCTACCTTATGAACCGTTCAGCTCCCACAGTGAACAGATCTACACAGTCTGTTACTGGCTAGCTACCTTACTGAACCGTTCAGCTCCCACCGTGAACCGATCTACACAGTCTGTTACTGGCTAGCTACCTTACTGAACCATTCAGCTCCCACAGTGAACCGATCTACACAGTCTGTTACTGCCTAGCTACCTTACTCAACCGTTCAACTCCCACAGTGAACCGATCTACACAGTCTGTTACTGCCTAGCTACCTTACTGAACCGTTCAGCTCCCACAGTGAACCAATCTACAGTCTGTTACTGCCTAGCTACCTTACTGAGCGAACCGTTCAGCTTCTACAGTGAACAGATCTACAGTCTGTTACTGCCTAGCTACCTTATGAACCGTTCAGCTCCCACGGTCAACAGATCTACAGTCTGTTACTGCCTAGCTACCTTATGAACCGTTCAGATCCCATGGTCAACCAATCTACACAGTCTGTTACTGCCTAGCTACCTTATGAACCGTTCAGCTCCCACAGTGAACCGATCTACAGTCTGTTACTGCCTAGCTACCTTACTGAACCGTTCAGCTCCCACAGTCAACAGATCTACACAGTCTATTACTGCCTAGCTACCTTACTGAACCGTTCAGCTCCCACAGTGAACCGATCTACACAGTCTGTTACTGCCTAGCTACCTTACTGAACCGTTCAGCTCCAACAGTGAACCAATCTACACAGTCTGTTACTGCCTAGCTACCTTACTGAACCGTTCAGCTCCCACAGTGAACCGATCTACACAGTCTGTTACTGCCTAGCTACCTTACTGAACCGTTCAGCTCCCACAGTGAACAGATCTACATACTCTGTTACTGCCTAGCTACCTTACTGAACTGTTCAGCTCCCACCATGAACCGATCTACACAGTCTGTTACTGGCTAGCTACCTTACTGAACCATTCAGCTCCCACAGTGAACAGATCTACACAGTCTGTTACTGCCTAGCTATCTTACTAAACCGTTCAGCTCCCACAGTGAACCGATCTACACAGTCTGTTACTGCCTAGCTACCTTACTGAACCGTTCAGCTCCCACAGTGAACCAATCTACAGTCTGTTACTGCCTAGCTACCTTACTGAACGAACCGTTCAGCTCCTACAGTGAACAGATCTACAGTCAGTTACTGCCTAGCTACCTTACTGATCCGTTCAGCTCCCACAGTGAACCGATCTACAAAGTCTGTTACTGCCTAGCTACCTTATGAACCGGGCAGCTCCCACAGTCAACAGATCTACACAGTCTGTTACTGCCTAGCTACCTTATGAACCGTTCAGCTCCCACAGTGAACAGATCTACACAGTCTGTTACTGGCTAGCTACCTTATGAACCGTTCAGCTCCCACAGTGAACCGATCTACACAGTATGTTACTGCCTAGCTACCTTACTGAACCGTTCAGCTCCCACAGTGAACAGAACTCCACAGTCTGTTACTGCCTAGCTACCTTATGAACCATTCAGCTCCCACAGTGAACAGATCTACAGTCTGTTACTGCCTAGCTACCTTATGAACCGTTCAGCTCCCACAGTGAACAGATCCACACAGTCTGTTACTGCCTAGCTACCTTACTGAACCATTCAGCTCCCACAGTGAACCGATCTACACAGTCTGTTACTGCCTAGCTACCTTACTGAACCGTTCAGCTCCCACAGTGAACAGATCTAAATACTCTGTTACTGCCTAGCTAACTTACTGAACTGTTCAGCTCCCACAGTGAACCGATCTACACAGTCTGTTACTGCCTAGCTACCTTACTGAACCGTTCAGCTCCCACAGTGAACCAATCTACAGTCTGTTACTGCCTAGCTACCTTACTGAGCGAACCGTTCAGCTTCTACAGTGAACAGATCTACAGTCTGTTACTGCCTAGCTACCTTATGAACCGTTCAGCTCCCACGGTCAACAGATCTACACAGTCTGTTACTGCCTAGCTACCTTATGAACAATTCAGCTCCCACGGTCAACAGATCTACAGTCTGTTACTGCCTAGCTACCTTACTGAACCGTTCAGCTCCCACAGTGAACCGATCTACACAGTCTGTTACTGCCTAGCTACCTTATGAACCGTTCAGCTCCCACAGTGAACAGATCTACACAGTCTGTTACTGCCTTGCTACCTTACTGAACCGTTCAGCTCCCACAGTCAACAGATCTACACAGTCTGTTACTGCCTAGCTACCTTATGAACCGTTCAGCTCCCACAGTGAACAGATCTACACAGTCTGTTACTGCCTAGCTACCTTACTGAACCGTTCAGCTCCCACCGTGAACCGATCTACACAGTCTGTTACTGGCTAGCTACCTTACTGAACCATTCAGCTCCCACAGTGAACCGATCTACACAGTCTGTTACTGCCTAGCTACCTTACTCAACTGTTCAACTCCCACAGTGAACCGATCTACACAGTCTGTTACTGCCTAGCTACCTTACTGAACCGTTCAGCTCCCACAGTGAACCGATCTACAGTCTGTTACTGCCTAGCTACCTTACTGAGCGAACCGTTCAGCTTCTACAGTGAACAGATCTACAGTCTGTTACTGCCTAGCTACCTTATGAACCGTTCAGCTCCCACGGTCAACAGATCTACACAGTCTGTTACTAACTAGCTACCTTATGAACCATTCAGCTCCCACGGTCAACAGATCTACACAGTCTGTTACTGCCTAGCTACCTTACTGAACTGTTCAGCTCCCACAGTGAACCGATCTACACAGTCTGTTACTGCCTAGCTACCTTATGAACCGTTCAGCTCCCACAGTGAACCGATCTACACAGTCTGTTACTGCCCAGCTACCTTACTGAACCGTTCAGCTCCCACAGTCAACAGATCTACACAGTCTATTACTGCCTAGCTATCTTACTGAACCGTTCAGCTCCCACAGTGAACCGATCTACACAGTCTGTTACTGCCTAGCTACCTTACTGAACCGTTCAGCTCCCACAGTGAACCGATCTACACAGTCTGTTACTGCCTAGCTACCTTACTGAACCGTTCAGCTCCCACAGTGAACCGATCTACACAGTCTGCTACTGCCTAGCTACCTTACTGAACCGTTCAGCTCCCACAGTGAACAGATCTACACACTCTGTTACTGCCTAGCTACCTTACTGAACCGTTCAGCTCCCACAGTGAACTGATCTACACAGTCTGTTACTGCCTATCTACCTTACTGAACCGTTCAGCTACCACAGTGAACAGATCTACACAGTCTGTTACTGCCTAGCTACCTTACTGAACCGTTCAGCTCCCACAGTGAACCGATCTACACAGTCTGTTACTGCCTAGCTACCTTACTGAACCGTTCAGCTCCCACAGTGAACCGATCTACACAGTCTGTTACTGCCTAGCTACCTTACTGAACGAACCGTTCAGCTCCTACAGTGAACAGATCTACAGTCAGTTACTGCCTAGCTACCTTATGATCCGTTCAGCTCCCACAGTCAACAGATCTACACAGTCTGTTACTGCCTAGCTACCTTATGAACCGTTCAGCTCCCAAAGTCAACAGATCTACACAATCTGTTACTGCCTAGCTACCTTATGAACCGTTCAGCTCCCACAGTGAACAGATCTACACAGTCTGTTACTGGCTAGCTACCTTACTGAACCGTTCAGCTCCCACAGTGAACAGATCTACACAGTCTGTTACTGCCTAGCTACCTTACTGAACCGTTCAGCTCCCACAGTGAACATATCTACACAGTTTGTTACTGCCTAGCTACCTTATGAACCGTTCAGCTCCCACAGTGAACAGATCTACAGTCTGTTACTGCCTAGCTACCTTATGAACCGTTCAGATCCCATGGTCAACCAATCTACACAGTCTGTTACTGCCTAGCTACCTTATGAACCGTTCAGCTCCCACAGTGAACAGATCCACACAGTCTGTTACTGCCTAGCTACCTTACTGAACCATTCAGCTCCCACAGTGAACCGATCTACACAGTCTGTTACTGCCTAGCTACCTTACTGAACCGTTCAGCTCCCACAGTGAACAGATCTAAATACTCTGTTACTGCCTAGCTAACTTACTGAACTGTTCAGCTCCCACAGTGAACCGATCTACACAGTCTGTTACTGCCTAGCTACCTTACTGAACCGTTCAGCTCCCACAGTGAACCAATCTACAGTCTGTTACTGCCTAGCTACCTTACTGAGCGAACCGTTCAGCTTCTACAGTGAACAGATCTACAGTCTGTTACTGCCTAGCTACCTTACTGAACCGTTCAGCTCCCACGGTCAACAGATCTACACAGTCTGTTACTGCCTAGCTACCTTATGAACCGTTCAGCTCCCACGGTCAACAGATCTACACAGTCTGTTACTGCCTAGCTACCTTACTGAACTGTTCAGCTCCCACAGTGAACCGATCTACACAGTCTGTTACTGCCTAGCTACCTTATGAACCGGTCAGCTCCCACAGTCAACAGATCTACACAGTCTGTTACTGCCTAGCTACCTTACTGAACCGTTCAGCTCCCACAGTCAACAGATCTACACAGTCTGTTACTGCCTAGCTACCTTATGAACCGTTCAGCTCCCCTAGTGAACAGATCTACACAGTCTGTTACTGGCTAGCTACCTTACTGAACCATTCAGCTCCCACAGTGATCCGATCTACACAGTCTGTTACTGGCTAGCTACCTTACTGAACCGTTCAGCTCCCACAGTGAACCGATCTACACAGTCTGTTACTGCCTAGCTACCTTACTGAACCGTTCAGCTCCCACAGTGAACCGATCTACACAGTCTGTTACTGCCTAGCTACCTTACTGAACCGTTCAGCTCCCACAGTGAACCAATCTACAGTCTGTTACTGCCTAGCTACCTTACTGAGCGAACCGTTCAGCTTCTACAGTGAACAGATCTACAGTCTGTTACTGCCTAGCTACCTTATGAACCGTTCAGCTCCCACGGTTAACAGATCTACACAGTCTGTTACTGCCTAGCTACCTTACTGAACCGTTCAGCTCCAACAGTGAACCAATCTACACAGTCTGTTACTGCCTAGCTACCTTACTGAACCGTTAAGCTTCCACAGTGAACCGATCTACACAGTCTGTTACTGCCTAGCTACCTTACTGAACCGTTCAGCTCCCACAGTGAACAGATCTACATACTCTGTTACTGCCTAGCTACCTTACTGAACTGTTCAGCTCCCACCGTGAACCGATCTACACAGTCTGTTACTGGCTAGCTACCTTACTGAACCGTTCAGCTCCCACAGTGAACAGATCTACACAGTCTGTTACTGCCTAGCTACCTTACTTACCCGTTCAGCTCCCACAGTGAACCGATCTACACAGTCTGTTACTGCCTAGCTACCTTACTGAACCGTTCAGCTCCCACAGTGAACCGATCTACAGTCTGTTACTGCCTAGCTACCTTACTGAACGAACCGTTCAGCTCCCACAGTGAACAGATCTACAGTCAGTTACTGCCTAGCTACCTTACTGAACCGTTCAGCTCCCACAGTTAACAGATCTACACAGTCTGTTACTGCCTAGCTACCTTATGAACCGTTCAGCTCCCACAGTCAACAGATCTACACAATCTGTTACTGCCTAGCTACCTTATGAACCGTTCAGCTCCCACAGTGAACAGATCTACACAGTCTGTTACTGGCTAGCTACCTTACTGAACCGTTCAGCTCCCACCGTTAACCGATCAACACAGTCTGTTACTGGCTAGCTACCTTACTGAACCGTTCAGCTCCCACAGTGAACAGATCTCCACAGTCTGTTACTGCCTAGCTACCTTATGAACCATTCAGCTCCCACAGTGAACAGATCTACAGTCTGTTACTGCCTTGCTACCTTATGAACCTTTCAGCTCCCACGGTCAACAGATCTACACAGTCTGTTACTGCCTTGCTACCTTTTTCTGAACCGTTCAGCTCCCACAGTGAACAGATCCACACAGTCTGTTACTGCCTAGCTACCTTACTGAACCATTCAACTCCCACAGTGAACCGATCTACACAGTCTGTTACTGCCTAGCTACCTTACTGAACCGTTCAGCTCCCACAGTGAACAGATCTACATACTCTGTTACTGCCTAGCTACCTTACTGAACTGTTCAGCTCCCACAGTGAACCGATCTACACAGTCTGTTACTGCCTAGCTACCTTACTGAACCGTTCAGCTCCCACAGTGAACCAATCTACAAGTCTGTTACTGCCTAGCTACCTTACTGAGCGACCGTTCAGCTCCTACAGTGAATATATCTACACAGTCTGTTACTGCCTAGCTACCTTATGAACCGTTCAGCTCCCACGGTCAACAGATCTACACAGTCTGTTACTGCCTAGCTACCTTATGAACCGTTCAGCTCCCACAGTCAACAGATCTACACAGTCTGTTACTGCCTAGCTACCTTACTGAACTGTTCAGCTCCCACAGTGAACCGATCTACACAGTCTGTTACTGCCTAGCTACCTTATGAACCGTTCAGCTCCCACAGTGAACAGATCTACACAGTCTGTTACTGCCTTGCTACCTTACTGAACCGTTCAGCTCCCACAGTCAACAGATCTACACAGTCTGTTACTGCCTAGCTACCTTATGAACCGTTCAGCTCCCACAGTGAACAGATCTACACAGTCTGTTACTGGCTAGCTACCTTACTGAACCGTTCAGCTCCCACCGTGAACCGATCTACACAGTCTGTTACTGCCTAGCTACCTTACTGAACCGTTCAGCTCCCACAGTGAACAGATCTACACAGTCTGTTACTGGCTAGCTACCTTACTGAACCGTTCAGCTCCCACAGTGAACAGATCTACACAGTCTGTTACTGCCTAGCTACCTTACTGAACCGTTCAGCTCCCACAGTAAACCAATCTACAGTCTGTTACTGCCTAGCTCCCTTACTGAGCGAACCGTTCAGCTTCTACAGTGAACAGATCTACAGTCTGTTACTGCCTAGCTACCTTATGAACCGTTCAGCTCCCACGGTCAACAGATCTACACAGTCTGTTACTGCCTAGCTACCTTATGAACCGTTCAGCTCCCACAGTCAACAGATCTACACAGTCTGTTACTGCCTAGCTACCTTACTGAACCGTTCAGCTCCCACTGTGAACCGATCTACACAGTCTGTTACTGCCTAGCTACCTTACTGAACCGTTCAGCTCCCACAGTGAACAGATCTACACAGTCTGTTACTGCCTAGCTACCTTACTGAACCGTTCAGCTCCCACAGTGAACAGATCTACACAGTCTGTTACTGCCTAGCTACCTTACTGAACCGTTCAGCTCCCACAGTGAACAGATCTACACAGTCTGTTACTGGCTAGCTACCTTACTGAACCGTTCAGCTCCCACAGTGAACCGATCTACACAGTCTGTTACTGCCTAGCTACCTTACTGAACCGTTCAGCTCCCACAGTGAACCGATCTACACAGTCTGTTACTGCCTAGCTACCTTACTCAACCGTTCAACTCCCACAGTGAACCGATCTACACAGTCTGTTACTGCCTAGCTACCTTACTCAACCGTTCAACTCCCACAGTGAACATATCTACAGTCTGTTACTGCCTAGCTACCTTATGAACCTTTCAGCTCCCACAGTGAACCGATCTACACAGTATGTTACTGCCTAGCTACCTTACTGAACTGTTCAGCTCCCACCATGAACCGATCTACACAGTCTGTTACTGGCTAGCTACCTTACTGAACCGTTCAGCTCCCACAGTGAACAGATCTACACAGTCTGTTACTGCCTAGCTACCTTACTGAACCGTTCAGCTCCCACAGTGAACCGATCTACACAGTCTGTTACTGCCTAGCTACCTTACTGAACCGTTCAGCTCCCACAGTGAACCAATCTACAGTCTGTTACTGCCTAGCTACCTTACTGAACCGTTCAGCTCCCACAGTTAACAGATCTACAGTCTGTTATTGCCTAGCTACCTTATGAAGCGTTCAGCTCCCACAGTCAACAGATCTACACAGTCTGTTACTGCCTAGCTACCTTATGAACCGTTCAGCTCCCAAAGTCAACAGATCTACACAGTCTGTTACTGCCTAGCTACCTTACTGAACCGTTCAGCTCCACAGTGAACAGATCTACACAGTCTGTTACTGGCTAGCTACCTTACTGAACCGTTCAGCTCCCACCGTGAACCGATCTACACAGTCTGTTACTGGCTAGCTACCTTACTGAACCGTTCAGCTCCCACAGTGAACAGAACTCCACAGTCTGTTACTGCCTAGCTACCTTACTGAACCGTTCAGCTCCCACAGTGAACAGATCTACACAGTCTGTTACTGCCTTGCTACCTTATGAACCTTTCAGCTCCCACGGTCAACAGATCTACACAGTCTGTTACTGCCTTGCTACCTTTTTCTGAACCGTTCAGCTCCCACAGTGAACAGATCCACACAGTCTGTTACTGCCTAGCTACCTTACTGAACCGTTCAGCTCCCACAGTGAACCGATCTACACAGTCTGTTACTGCCTAGCTACCTTACTGAACCGTTCAGCTCCCACAGTGAACAGATCTAAATACTCTGTTACTGCCTAGCTAACTTACTGAACTGTTCAGCTCCCACAGTGAACCGATCTACACAGTCTGT
Source organism: Coregonus clupeaformis (assembly GCF_020615455.1). Lineage (NCBI taxonomy): Eukaryota > Metazoa > Chordata > Actinopteri > Salmoniformes > Salmonidae > Coregonus > Coregonus clupeaformis. The sequence continues at coordinate 18,978 of NC_059207.1, forward strand.
TACTGCCTAGCTACCTTACTGAACCGTTCAGCTCCCACAGTGAACCGATCTACACAGTCTGTTACTGCCTAGCTACCTTACTGAGCGAACCGTTCAGCTCCCACAGTGAACAGATCTACAGTCTGTTACTGCCTAGCTACCTTATGAACCGTTCAGATCCCACGGTGAACCGATCTACACAGTCTGTTACTGCCTAGCTACCTTATGAACCGTTCAGCTCCCACGGTCAACAGATCTACACAGTCTGTTACTGCCTAGCTATCTTACTGAACCGTTCAGCTCCCACAGTGAACCGATCTACACAGTCTGTTACTGCCTAGCTACCTTATGAACAGTTCAGCTCCCACAGTGAACAGATCTACACAGTCTGTTACTGCCTAGCTACCTTACTGAACCGTTCAGCTCCCACAGTCAACAGATCTACACAGTCTGTTACTGCCTAGCTACCTTATGAACCGTTCAGCTCCCACAGTGAACAGATCTACACAGTCTGTTACTGGCTAGCTACCTTACTGAACCGTTCAGCTCCCACCGTGAACCGATCTACACAGTCTGTTACTGGCTAGCTACCTTACTGAACCATTCAGCTCCCACAGTGAACCGATCTACACAGTCTGTTACTGGCTAGCTACCTTACTGAACCGTTCAGCTCCCACAGTGAACAGATCTACACAGTCTGTTACTGCCTAGCTACCTTACTGAACCGTTCAGCTCCCACAGTGAACCAATCTACAGTCTGTTACTGCCTAGCTACCTTACTGAACCATTTAGCTCCCACAGTGAACCAATCTACAGTCTGTTACTGCCTAGCTACCTTACTGAATCGTTCAGCTCCCACAGTGAACAGATCTACAATCTGTTCCTGCCTAGCTACCTTATGAACCATTCAGCTCCCACGGTCAACATATCTACAGAGTATGTTACTGCCTAGCTACCTTACTGAACCGTTCAGCTCCCACAGTGAACAGATCTACACAGTCTGTTACTGCCTAGCTACCTTACTGAACCGTTCAGCTCCCACAGTGAACAGATCTACACAGTCTGTTACTGCCTAGCTACCTTACTGAACCGTTCAGCTCCCACAGTGAACCGATCTACACAGTCTGTTACTGCCTAGCTACCTTATGAACCGTTCAGCTCCCACAGTGAACAGATCTACACAGTCTGTTACTGGCTAGCTACCTTACTGAACCGTTCAGCTCCCACCGTGAACCGATCTACACAGTCTGTTACTGGCTAGCTACCTTACTGAACCGTTCAGCTCCCACAGTGAACCGATCTACACAGTCTGTTACTGCCTAGCTACCTTACTCAACCGTTCAGCTCCCACAGTGAACCGATCTACAGAGTCTGTTACTGCCTAGCTACCTTACTGCAACCGTTCAGCTCCACAGTGAACAGATCTACAGTCTGTTACTGCCTAGCTACCTTACTGAACGAACGTTCAGCTCCTACAGTGAACAGATCTACAGTCAGTTACTGCCTAGCTACCTTACTGATCCGTTCAGCTCCCACAGTCAACAGATCTACACAGTCTGTTACTGCCTAGCTACCTTACTGAACCGTTCAGCTCCCACAGTCAACAGATCTACACAATCTGTTACTGCCTAGCTACCTTACTGAACCGTTCAGCTCCCACAGTGAACAGATCTACACAGTCTGTTACTGGCTAGCTACCTTACTGAACCGTTCAGCTCCCACCGTTAACCGATCTACACAGTCTGTTACTGCCTAGCTACCTTACTGAACCGTTCAGCTCCCACAGTGAACAGAACTCCACAGTCTGTTACTGCCTAGCTACCTTATGAACCGTTCAGCTCCCACAGTGAACAGATCTACAGTCTGTTACTGCCTTGCTACCTTATGAACCTTTCAGCTCCCACAGTCAACAGATCTACACAGTCTGTTACTGCCTAGCTACCTTATCTGAACCGTTCAGCTCCCACAGTGAACAGATCTACACAGTCTGTTACTGCCTAGCTACCTTACTGAACCGTTCAGCTCCCACAGTGAACCGATCTACACAGTCTGTTACTGCCTAGCTACCTTACTGAACCGTTCAGCTCCCACAGTGAACAGATCTACATACTCTGTTACTGCCTAGCTACCTTACTGAACCGTTCAGCTCCCACAGTGAACAGATCTACACAGTCTGTTACTGCCTAGCTACCTTACTGAACCGTTCAGCTACCACAGTGAACCGATCTACACGTCTGTTACTGCCTAGCTACCTTACTGAGCACCGTTCAGCTCCTACAGTGAACAGATCTACATGTCTGTTACTGCCTAGCTACCTTATGAACCGTTCAGCTCCCACGGTCAACAGATCTACACAGTCTGTTACTGCCTAGCTACCTTATGAACCGTTCAGCTCCCACGGTCAACAGATCTACACAGTCTGTTACTGCCTAGCTATCTTACTGAACCGTTCAGCTCCCACAGTGAACCGATCTACACAGTCTGTTACTGCCTAGCTACCTTATGAACAGTTCAGCTCCCACAGTGAACAGATCTACACAGTCTGTTACTGCCTAGCTACCTTATGAACAGTTCAGCTCCCACAGTGAACAGATCTACACAGTCTGTTACTGCCTAGCTACCTTACTGAACCGTTCAGCTCCCACAGTCAACAGATCTACACAGAATGTTACTGGCTAGCTACCTTACTGAACCATTTAGCTCCCACAGTGAACCAATCTACAGTCTGTTACTGCCTAGCTACCTTACTGAATCGTTCAGCTCCCACAGTGAACAGATCTACAATCTGTTACTGCCTAGCTACCTTACTGAACCGTTCAGCTCCCACAGTGAACCGATCTACACAGTCTGTTACTGCCTAGCTACCTTACTGAACCGTTCAGCTCCCACAGTGAACCAATCTACACAGTCTGTTACTGCCTAGCTACCTTACTGAACCGTTCAGCTCCCACAGTCAACAGATCTACACAGTCTGTTACTGCCTAGCTACCTTACTGAACCGTTCAGCTCCCACAGTCAACAGATCTACACAGTCTGTTATTGCCTAGCTACCTTATGAACCGTTCAGCTCCCACAGTGAACAGATCTACACAGTCTGTTACTGGCTACCTACCTTACTGAACCGTTCAGCTCCCACAGTGATCCGATCTACACAGTCTGTTACTGCCTAGCTACCTTATGAACCGTTCAGCTCCCACAGTGAACAGATCTACACAGTCTGTTACTGCCTTGCTACCTTACTGAACCGTTCAGCTCCCACAGTCAACAGATCTACACAGTCTGTTACTGCCTAGCTACCTTATGAACCGTTCAGCTCCCACAGTGAACAGATCTACACAGTCTGTTACTGGCTAGCTACCTTACTGAACCGTTCAGCTCCCACCGTGAACCGATCTACACAGTCTGTTACTGGCTAGCTACCTTACTGAACCATTCAGCTCCCACAGTGAACCGATCTACACAGTCTGTTACTGCCTAGCTACCTTACTGAACCGTTCAGCTCCCACAGTGAACAGATCTACACAGTCTGTTACTGCCTAGCTACCTTACTCAACCGTTCAACTCCCACAGTGAACAGATCTACAGTCTGTTACTGCCTAGCTACCTTATGAACCTTTCAGCTCCCACAGTGAACCGATCTACACAGTATGTTACTGCCTAGCTACCTTACTGAACCGTTCAGCTCCCACAGTCAACAGATCTACACAGTCTGTTACTGCCTAGCTATCTTACTGAACCGTTCAGCTCCCACAGTGAACCGATCTACACAGTCTGTTACTGCCTTGCTACCTTACTGAACCGTTCAGGTCCCACAGTGAACCGATCTACACACTATGTTACTGCCTAGCTACCTTACTGAACCGTTCAGCTCCCACAGTGAACCGATCTACACAGTCTGTTACTGCCTAGCTACCTTACTGAATCGTTCAGCTTCCACAGTGAACAGATCTACAGTCTGTTACTGCCTAGCTACCTTATGAACCGTTCAGCTCCCACGGTCAACAGATCTACACAGTCTGTTACTGCCTAGCTACCTTATGAACCGTTCAGCTCCCACAGTGAACAGATCTACACAGTCTGTTACTGTCTAGCTACCTTATGAACCGTTCAGCTCCCACAGTGAACCGATCTACACAGTATGTTACTGCCCAGCTACCTTACTGAACCGTTCAGCTCCCACAGTCAACAGATCTACACAGTCTATTACTGCCTAGCTATCTTACTGAACCGTTCAGCTCCCACAGTGAACCGATCTACACAGTCTGTTACTGCCTAGCTACCTTACTGAACCGTTCAGCTCCAACAGTGAACCAATCTACACAGTCTGTTACTGCCTAGCTACCTTACTGAACCGTTAAGCTTCCACAGTGAACCGATCTACACAGTCTGTTACTGCCTAGCTACCTTACTGAACCGTTCAGCTCCCACAGTGAACAGATCTACATACTCTGTTACTGCCTAGCTACCTTACTGAACCGTTCAGCTCCCACAGTGAACCGATCTACACAGTCTGTTACTGGCTAGCTACCTTACTGAACCATTCAGCTCCCACAGTGAACAGATCTACACAGTCTGTTACTGCCTAGCTACCTTACTGCAACCGTTCAGCTCCCACAGTGAACAGATCTACAGTCTGTTACTGCCTAGCTACCTTACTGAACCGTTCAGCTCCCACAGTGAACCGATCTACACAGTCTGTTACTGCCTAGCTACCTTACTGAACCGTTCAGCTCCCACAGTCAACAGATCTACACAGTCTGTTACTGCCTAGCTACCTTACTGAATCGTTCAGCTCCCCACAGTGAACAGATCTACAGTCTGTTACTGCCTAGCTACCTTATGAACCGTTCAGCTCCCACAGTCAACAGATCTACACAGTCTGTTACTGCCTAGCTACCTTACTGAACCGTTCAGCTTCTACAGTGAACAGATCTACACAGTCTGTTACTGCCTAGCTACCTTATGAACCGTTCAGCTCCCACGGTCAACAGATCTACACAGTATGTTACTGCCTAGCTACCTTACTGAACCGTTCAGCTCCCACAGTCAACAGATCTACACAGTCTGTTACTGCCTAGCTACCTTATGAACCGGTCAGCTCCCACAGTCAACAGATCTACACAGTCTGTTACTGGCTAGCTACCTTACTGAACCGTTCAGCTCCCACAGTGAACAGATCTACACAGTCTGTTACTGGCTAGCTACCTTACTGAACCGTTCAGCTCCCACAGTGAACAGATCTACACAGTCTGTTACTGTCTAGCTACCTTATGAACCGTTCAGCTCCCACAGTGAACCAATCTACAGTCTGTTACTGCCTAGCTACCTTACTGAACCGTTCAGCTCCCACAGTGAACAAATCTACAGTCTGTTATTGCCTAGCTACCTTATGAACCGTTCAGCTCCCACAGTCAACAGATCTACACAGTCTGTTACTGCCTAGCTACCTTACTGAACCGTTCAGCTCCCACAGTGAACCGATCTACACAGTATGTTACTGCCTAGCTACCTTACTGAACCGTTCAGCTCCCACAGTCAACAGATCTACACAGTCTGTTACTGCCTAGCTACCTTACTGAACCGTTCAGCTCCCACAGTGAACCGATCTACACAGTCTGTTACTGCCTAGCTACCTTACTGAACCGTTCAGCTCCAACAGTGAACCAATCTACACAGTCTGTTACTGCCTAGCTACCTTACTGAACCGGTCAGCTCCCATAGTCAATAGATATACACAGTCTGTTACTGCCTAGCTACCTTACTGAACCGTTCAGCTCCCACAGTCAACAGATCTACACAGTCTGTTACTGCCTAGCTACCTTACTGAACCGTTCAGCTCCAAAAGTGAACGGATCTACACAGTCTGTTACTGCCTATCTACCTTACTGAACCGTTCAGCTACCACAGTGAACCGATCAACACAGTCTGCTACTGGCTAGCTACCTTACTGAACCGTTCAGCTCCCACAGTTAACAGATCTACATACTCTGTTACTGCCTAGCTACCTTACTGAACCGTTCAGCTCCAACATTGAACCAATCTACACAGTCTGTTACTGCCTAGCTACCTTACTGAACCGTTAAGCTTCCACAGTCAATAGATATACACAGTATGTTACTGCCGAGCTATCTTACTGAACCGTTCAGCTCCCACAGTGAACAGATCTACGTGTCTGTTACTGCCTAGCTACCTTATGAACCGTTCAGCTCCCACGGTCAACAGATCTACACAGTCTGTTACTGCCTAGCTACCTTACTGAACCGTTCAGCTCCCACAGTCAACAGATCTACACAGTCTGTTACTGCCTAGCTACCTTACTGAACCGTTCAGCTCCCACAGTGAACAGATCTACAGTCTGTTACTGCCTAGCTACCATACTGAACCGTTCAGCTCCCACAGTGAACAGATCTACAGTCTGTTACTGCCTAGCTACCTTATGAACCGTTCAGCTCCCACGGTCAACAGATCTACACAGTCTGTTACTGCCTAGCTACCTTATGAACCTTTCAGCTCCCACAGTGAACAGATCTACACAGTCTGTTACTGCCTAGCTACCTTATGAACCGTTCAGCTCCCACAGTGAACCGATCTACACAGTATGTTACTGCCCAGCTACCTTACTGAACCGTTCAGCTCCCACAGTCAACAGATCTACACAGTCTATTACTGCCTAGCTATCTTACTGAACCGTTCAGCTCCCACAGTGAACCGATCTACACAGTCTGTTACTGCCTAGCTACCTTACTGAACCGTTCAGCTCCAACAGTGAACCGATCTACACAGTCTGTTACTGCCTAGCTACCTTACTGAACCGTTAAGCTCCCACAGTGAACCGATCTACACAGTCTGTTACTGCCTAGCTACCTTACTGAACCGTTCAGCTCCCACAGTGAACAGATCTACATACTCTGTTACTGCCTAGCTACCTTACTGAACCGTTCAGCTCCCACCATGAACCGATCTACACAGTCTGTTACTGCCTAGCTACCTTACTGAACCATTCAGCTCCCACAGTGAACAGATCTACACAGTCTGTTACTGCCTAGCTACCTTACTCAACCGTTCAGCTCCCACAGTTAACAGATCTACACAGTCTGTTACTGCCTAGCTACCTTACTGAACCGTTCAGCTCCCACAGTGAACCGATCTACACAGTCTGTTACTGCCTAGCTACCTTACTGAACCGTTCAGCTCCCACAGTCAACGGATTTACACAGTCTGTTACTGCCTAGCTATCTTACTGAACCGTTCAGCTCCCACAGTGAATATATCTACACAGTTTGTTACTGCCTAGCTACCTTATGAACCGTTCAGCTCCCACGGTCAACAGATCTACAAAGTCTGTTACTGCCTAGCTACCTTACTGAACCGTTCAGCTCCTACAGTGAACAGATCTACGAGTCTGTTACTGCCTAGCTACCTTATGAACCGTTCAGCTCCCACGGTCAACAGATCTACACAGTCTGTTACTGCCTAGCTACCTTACTGAACCGTTCAGCTCCCACAGTGAACCGATCTACACAGTCTGTTACTGCCTAGCTACCTTATGAACCGTTCAGCTCCCACGGTCAACAGATCTACACAGTCTGTTACTGCCTAGCTACCTTACTGAACCGTTCAGCTCCCACAGTGAACAGATCTACACAGTCTGTTACTGCCTAGCTACCTTACTGAACCGTTCAGCTCCCACAGTGAACCAATCTACACAGTCTGTTACTGCCTAGCTACCTTACTGAACCGTTCAGCTCCCACAGTGAACCGATCTACACAGTCTGTTACTGCCTAGCTACCTTACTGAACCGTTCAGCTCCCACAGTGAACAAATCTACACAGTCTGTTACTGCCTAGCTACCTTACTGAACCGTTCAGCTCCCACGGTGAACAGATCTACACAGTCTGTTACTGCCTAGCTACCTTACTGAACCGTTCAGCTCCCACAGTGAACCGATCTACACAGTCTGTTACTGCCTAGCTACCTTACTGAACCGTTCAGCTCCCACAGTCAACAGATCTACACAGTCTGTTACTGCCTAGCTACCTTACTGAACCGTTCAGCTCCCACAGTGAACCGATCTACACAGTCTGTTACTGCCTAGCTACCTTACTGAACCGTTCAGCTCCAACAGTGAACCGATCTACACAGTCTGTTACTGCCTAGCTACCTTACTGAACCGTTCAGCTCCCACAGTCAACAGATCTACACAGTCTGTTACTGCCTAGCTACCTTACTGAACCGTTCAGCTCCCACAGTGAACCGATCTACACAGTCTGTTACTGCCTAGCTACCTTACTGAACCGTTCAGCTCCCAACAGTGAACCGATCTACACAGTCTGTTACTGCCTAGCTACCTTACTGAACCGTTAAGCTTCCACAGTGAACCGATCTACACAGTCTGCTACTGCCTAGCTACCTTACTGAACCGTTCAGCTCCCACAGTGAACAGATCTACACACTCTGTTACTGCCTAGCTACCTTACTGAACCGTTCAGCTCCCACAGTGAACCGATCTACACAGTCTGTTACTGCCTAGCTACCTTACTGAACCGTTCAGCTCCCACAGTGAACAGATCTACACAGTCTGTTACTGCCTAGCTACCTTACTGAACCGTTCAGCTCCCACAGTGAACAGATCTACAGTCTGTTACTGCCTAGCTACCTTATGAACCGTTCAGCTCCCACAGTGAACCGATCTACACAGTATGTTACTGCCTAGCTACCTTACTGAACCGTTCAGCTCCCACAGTCAACAGATCTACACAGTCTGTTACTGCCTAGCTACCTTACTGAACCGTTCAGCTCCCCACAGTGAACAGATCTACAGTCTGTTACTGCCTAGCTACCTTATGAACCGTTCAGCTCCCACGGTCAACAGATCTACACAGTCTGTTACTGCCTAGCTACCATACTGAACCGTTCAGCTCCCACAGTGAATAGATATACAGTCTGTTACTGCCTAGCTACCTTATGAACCATTCAGCTCCCACGGTCAACAGATCTACACAGTCTGTTACTGCCTAGCTATCTTACTGAACCGTTCAGCTCCCACAGTGAACCGATCTACACAGTCTGTTACTGCCTAGCTACCTTATGAACCGTTCAGCTCCCACAGTCAACAGATCTACACAGTCTGTTACTGGCTAGCTACCTTACTGAACCGTTCAGCTCCCACAGTGAACAGATCTACACAGTCTGTTACTGCCTAGCTACCTTACTGAACCGTTCAGCTCCCACAGTGAACAGATCTACACACTCTGTTACTGTCTAGCTACCTTACTGAACCGTTCAGCTCCCACAGTGAACCAATCTACAGTCTGTTACTGCCTAGCTACCTTACTGAACCGTTCAGCTCCCACAGTGAACAGATCTACAGTCTGTTACTGCCTAGCTACCTTATGAACCGTTCAGCTCCCACAGTCAACAGATCTACACAGTCTGTTACTGCCTAGCTACCTTACTGAACCGTTCAGCTCCCACAGTGAACCGATCTACACAGTCTGTTACTGCCTAGCTACCTTACTGAACCGTTCAGCTCCCACAGTGAACAGATCTACACAGTCTGTTACTGCCTAGCTACCTTACTGAACCGTTCAGCTCCCACAGTGAACCGATCTACACAGTCTGTTACTGCCTAGCTACCTTACTGAACCGTTCAGCTCCAACAGTGAACCGATCTACACAGTCTGTTACTGCCCAGCTACCTTACTGAACCGTTCAGCTCCCACAGTCAAAAGATCTACACAGTCTGTTACTGCCTAGCTACCTTACTGAACCGTTCAGCTCCCACAGTGAACAGATCTACACAGTCTGTTACTGCCTAGCTACCTTACTGAACCGTTCAGCTCCCACAGTGAACCAATCTACACAGTCTGTTACTGCCTAGCTACCTTACTGAACCGTTCAGCTCCCACAGTGAACCGATCTACACAGTCTGTTACTGCCTAGCTACCTTACTGAACCGTTCAGCTCCCACAGTGAACAGATCTACATACTCTGTTACTGCCTAGCTACCTTACTGAACTGTTCAGCTCCCACAGTGAACAGATCTATACAGTCTGTTACTGCCTAGCTACCTTACTGAGCAAACCGTTCAGCTTCTACAGTGAACAGATCTACAGTCTGTTACTGCCTAGCTACCTTACTGAACCGTTTCAGCTCCCACAGTGAACAGATCTACAGTCTGTTACTGCCTAGCTACCTTATGAACCGTTCAGCTCCCACAGTGAACCGATCTACACAGTATGTTACTGCCTAGCTACCTTACTGAACCGTTCAGCTCCCACAGTCAACAGATCTACACAGTCTGTTACTGCCTAGCTACCTTACTGAATCGTTCAGCCCCCACAGTGAACAGATCTACAGTCTGTTACTGCCTAGCTACCTTACTGAATCGTTCAGCCCCCACAGTGAACAGATCTACAGTCTGTTACTGCCTAGCTACCTTATGAACCGTTCAGCTCCCACGGTCAACAGATCTACACAGTCTGTTACTGCCTAGCTACCTTATGAACCTTTCAGCTCCCACAGTGAACAGATCTACAAAGTCTGTTACTGTCTAGCTACCTTATGAACCATTCAGCTCCCACAGTGAACCGATCTACACAGTATGTTACTGCCCAGCTACCTTACTGAACCGTTCAGCTCCCACAGTCAACAGATCTACACAGTCTATTACTGCCTAGCTATCTTACTGAACCGTTCAGCTCCCACAGTGAACCGATCTACACAGTCTGTTACTGCCTAGCTACCTTACTGAACCGTTCAGCTCCAACAGTGAACCAATCTACACAGTCTGTTACTGCCTAGCTACCTTACTGAACCGTTAAGCTTCCACAGTGAACCGATCTACACAGTCTGTTACTGCCTAGCTACCTTACTGAACCGTTCAGCTCCCACAGTGAACAGATCTACATGCTCTGTTACTGCCTAGCTACCTTACTGAACTGTTCAGCTCCCACCATGAACCGATCTACACAGTCTGTTACTGGCTAGCTACCTTACTGAACCATTCAGCTCCCACAGTGAACAGATCTACACAGTCTGTTACTGCCTAGCTACCTTACTCAACCGTTCAGCTCCCACAGTGAACAGATCTACAGTCTGTTACTGCCTAGCTACCTTACTGAACCGTTCAGCTCCCACAGTGAACCGATCTACACAGTCTGTTACTGCCTAGCTACCTTACTGAACCGTTCAGCTCCCACAGTCAACAGATCTACACAGTCTGTTACTGCCTAGCTACCTTACTGAACCGTTCAGCTCCCCACAGTGAACAGATCTACAGTCTGTTACTGCCTAGCTACCTTATGAACCGTTCAGCTCCCACGGTCAACAGATCTACACAGTCTGTTACTGCCTAGCTACCTTATGAACCGTTCAGCTCCCACAGTGAACAGATCTACAGTCTGTTACTGCCTAGCTACCTTATGAACCATTCAGCTCCCACAGTCAACAGATCTACACAGTCTGTTACTGCCTAGCTACCTTACTGAACCGTTCAGCTCCCACAGTGAACCGATCTACACAGTCTGTTACTGCCTAGCTACCTTATGAACCGTTCAGCTCCCACAGTCAACAGATCTACACAGTCTGTTACTGCCTAGCTACCTTACTGAACCGTTCAGCTCCCACAGTGAACAGATCTACACAGTCTGTTACTGGCTAGCTACCTTACTGAACCGTTCAGCTCCCACAGTGAACAGATCTACACAGTCTGTTACTGCCTAGCTACCTTATGAACCGTTCAGCTCCCACAGTGAACCGATCTACAGTCTGTTACTGCCTAGCTACCTTACTGAACCGTTCAGCTCCCACAGTGAATAGATATACAGTCTGTTACTGCCTAGCTACCTTATGAACCGTTCAGCTCCCACGGTCAACAGATCTACACAGTCTGTTACTGCCTAGCTATCTTACTGAACCGTTCAGCTCCCACAGTGAACCGATCTACACAGTCTGTTACTGCCTAGCTACCTTACTGAACCGTTCAGCTCCCACAGTCAACAGATCTACACAGTCTGTTACTGGCTAGCTACCTAACTGAACCATTCAGCTCCCAAAGTGAACCGATCTACACAGTCTGTTACTGCCTAGCTACCTTACTGAACCGTTCAGCTCCAACAGTGAACCGATCTACACAGTCTGTTACTGCCCAGCTACCTTACTGAACCGTTCAGCTCCCACAGTCAACAGATCTACACAGTCTGTTACTGCCTAGCTACCTTACTGAACCGTTCAGCTCCCACAGTGAACCGATCTACACAGTCTGTTACTGCCTAGCTACCTTACTGAACCGTTCAGCTCCAACAGTGAACCAATCTACACAGTCTGTTACTGCCTAGCTACCTTACTGAACCGTTCAGCTCCCACAGTGAACAGATCTACACAGTCTGTTACTGGCTACCTACCTTACTGAACCGTTCAGCTCCCACAGTGATCCGATCTACACAGTCTGTTACTGGCTAGCTACCTTACTGAACCGTTCAGCTCCCACCGTGAACCGATCTACACAGTCTGTTACTGGCTTGCTACCTTACTGAACCATTCAGCTCCACAGTGAACAGATCTACACAGTCTGTTACTGCCTAGCTACCTTACTCAACCATTAAGCTCCCACAGTGAACAGATCTACAGTCTGTTACTGCCTAGCTACCTTATGAACCGTTCAGCTCCCACAGTGAACCGATCTACACAGTATGTTACTGCCTAGCTACCTTACTGAACCGTTCAGCTCCCACAGTGAACAGATCTACACAGTCTGTTACTGCCTAGCTACCTTACTGAACCGTTCAGCTCCCACAGTGAACAGATCTACAGTCTGTTACTGCCTAGCTACCTTATGAACCGTTCAGCTCCCACGGTCAACAGATCTACACAGTCTGTTACTGCCTAGCTACCTTATGAACCGTTCAGCTCCCACAGTGAACAGATCTACAGTCTGTTACTGCCTAGCTACCTTATGAACCGTTCAGCTCCCACAGTCAACAGATCTACACAGTCTGTTACTGCCTAGCTACCTTACTGAACTGTTCAGCTCCCACTGTGAACCGATCTACACAGTCTGTTACTGCCTAGCTACCTTATGAACCGGTCAGCTCCCACAGTCAACAGATCTACACAGTCTGTTACTGGCTAGCTACCTTACTGAACCGTTCAGCTCCCACAGTGAACAGATCTACACAGTCTGTTACTGGCTAGCTACCTTACTGAACCGTTCAGCTCCCACAGTGAACATATCTACACAGTCTGTTACTGTCTAGCTACCTTATGAACCGTTCAGCTCCCACAGTGAACCAATCTACAGTCTGTTACTGCCTAGCTACCTTACTGAACCGTTCAGCTCCCACAGTGAACAAATCTACAGTCTGTTACTGCCTAGCTACCTTATGAACCGTTCAGCTCCCACGGTCAACAGATCTACACAGTCTGTTACTGCCTAGCTACCTTACTGAACCGTTCAGCTCCCACAGTGAACCGATCTACACAGTCTGTTACTGCCTAGCTACCTTACTGAACCGTTCAGCTCCCACAGTCAACAGATCTACACAGTCTGTTACTGCCTAGCTACCTTACTGAACCGTTCAGCTCCCACAGTGAACCGATCTACACAGTCTGTTACTGCCTAGCTACCTTACTGAACCGTTCAGCTCCAACAGTGAACCGATCTACACAGTCTGTTACTGCCTAGCTACCTTACTGAACCGTTCAGCTTCCACAGTCAATAGATATACACAGTATGTTACTGCCTAGCTATCTTACTAAACCGTTCAGCTCCCACAGTGAACCGATCTACACAGTCTGTTACTGCCTAGCTACCTTACTGAACCGTTCAGCTCCCACAGTGAACCAATCTACAGTCTGTTACTGCCTAGCTACCTTACTGAACGAACCGTTCAGCTCCTACAGTGAACAGATCTACAGTCAGTTACTGCCTAGCTACCTTATGATCCGTTCAGCTCCCACAGTCAACAGATCTACACAGTCTGTTACTGCCTAGTTACCTTATGAACCGTTCAGCTCCCACAGTCAACAGATCTACACAATCTGTTACTGCCTAGCTACCTTATGAACCGTTCAGCTCCCACAGTGAACAGATCTACACAGTCTGTTACTGGCTAGCTACCTTACTGAACCGCTCAGCTCCCACCGTTAACCGATCTACACAGTCTGTTACTGGCTAGCTACCTTACTGAACCATTCAGCTCCCACAGTGAACAGAACTCCACAGTCTGTTACTGCCTAGCTACCTTATGAACCGTTCAGCTCCCACAGTGAACAGATCTACAGTCTGTTACTGCCTAGCTACCTTATGAACCTTTCAGCTCCCACGGTCAACAGATCTACACAGTCTGTTACTGCCTTGCTACCTTTTTCTGAACCGTTCAGCTCCCACAGTGAACAGATCCACACAGTCTGTTACTGCCTAGCTACCTTACTGAACCGTTCAGCTCCCACAGTGAACCGATCTACACAGTCTGTTACTGCCTAGCTACCTTACTGAACCGTTCAGCTCCCACAGTGAACAGATCTAAATACTCTGTTACTGCCTAGCTACCTTACTGAACCGTTCAGCTCCCACAGTGAACCGATCTACACAGTCTGTTACTGCCTAGCTACCTTACTGAACCGTTCAGCTCCCACAGTGAACCAATCTACAGTCTGTTACTGGCTAGCTACCTTACTGACGAACCGTTCAGCTCCTACAGTGAACAGATCTACAGTCTGTTACTGCCTAGCTACCTTATGAACCATTCAGCTCCCACAGTCAACAGATCTACACAGTCTGTTACTGCCTAGCTACCTTACTGAACCGTTCAGCTCCCACAGTGAACCGATCTACACAGTCTGTTACTGCCTAGCTACCTTATGAACCGTTCAGCTCCCACAGTGAACAGATCTACACAGTCTGTTACTGCCTAGCTACCTTACTGAACCGTTCAGCTCCCACAGTCAACAGATCTACACAGTCTGTTACTGCCTAGCTACCTTATGAACCGTTCAGCTCCCACAGTGAACAGATCTACACAGTCTGTTACTGCCTAGCTACCTTACTGAACCGTTCAGCTCCCACAGTGAACAGATCTACACAGTCTGTTACTGCCTAGCTACCTTACTGAACCGTTCAGCTCCCACAGTGAACCGATCTACACAGTCTGTTACTGCCTAGCTACCTTACTCAACCGTTCAACTCCCACAGTGAACCGATCTACACAGTCTGTTACTGCCTAGCTACCTTACTGAACCGTTCAGCTCCCACAGTGAACCAATCTACAGTCTGTTACTAACTAGCTACCTTACTGAGCGAACCGTTCAGCTTCTACAGTGAACAGATCTACAGTCTGTTACTGCCTAGCTACCTTACTGAACCGTTCAGCTCCCACAGTCAACAGATCTACACAGTCTGTTACTGACTAGCTACCTTACTGAACCATTCAGCTCCCACAGTCAACAGATCTACACAGTCTGTTACTGCCTAGCTACCTTACTGAACCGTTCAGCTCCCACAGTGAACCGATCTACACAGTCTGTTACTGCCTAGCTACCTTATGAACCGTTCAGCTCCCACAGTGAACCGATCTACACAGTCTGTTACCGCCCAGCTACCTTACTGAACCGTTCAGCTCCCACAGTCAACAGATCTACACAGTCTGTTACTGCCTAGCTACCTTACTGAACCGTTCAGCTCCCACAGTGAACCGATCTACACAGTCTGTTACTGCCTAGCTACCTTACTGAACCGTTCAGCTCCCACAGTGAACCGATCTACACAGTCTGTTACTGCCTAGCTACCTTACTGAACCGTTAAGCTTCCACAGTGAACCGATCTACACAGTCTGTTACTGCCTAGCTACCTTACTGAACCGTTCAGCTCCCACAGTGAACAGATCTACATACTCTGTTACTGCCTAGCTACCTTACTGAACTGTTCAGCTCCCACCATGAACCGATCTACACAGTCTGTTACTGGCTAGCTACCTTACTGAACCATTCAGCTCCCACAGTGAACAGATCTACACAGTCTGTTACTGCCTAGCTACCTTACTCAACCGTTCAACTCCCACAGTGAACAGATCTACAGTCTGTTACTGCCTAGCTACCTTATGAACCGTTCAGCTCCCACAGTGAACCGATCTACACAGTATGTTACTGCCTAGCTACCTTACTGAACCGTTCAGCTCCCACAGTCAACAGATCTACACAGTCTGTTACTGCCTAGCTACCTTACTGAACCGTTCAGCTCCCACAGTGAACAGATCTACACAGTCTGTTACTGCCTTGCTACCTTACTGAACCGTTCAGCTCCCACAGTCAACAGATCTACACAGTCTGTTACTGCCTAGCTACCTTATGAACCGTTCAGCTCCCACAGTGAACCAATCTACAGTCTGTTACTAACTAGCTACCTTACTGAGCGAACCGTTCAGCTTCTACAGTGAACAGATCTACAGTCTGTTACTGCCTAGCTACCTTATGAACCGTTCAGCTCCCACGGTCAACAGATCTACACAGTCTGTTACTAACTAGCTACCTTATGAACCATTCAGCTCCCACGGTCAACAGATCTACACAGTCTGTTACTGCCTAGCTACCTTACTGAACTGTTCAGCTCCCACAGTGAACCGATCTACACAGTCTGTTACTGCCTAGCTACCTTATGAACCGTTCAGCTCCCACAGTGAACCGATCTACACAGTATGTTACCGCCCAGCTACCTTACTGAACCGTTCAGCTCCCACAGTCAACAGATCTACACAGTCTATTACTGCCTAGCTATCTTACTGAACCGTTCAGCTCCCACAGTGAACCGATCTACACAGTCTGTTACTGCCTAGCTACCTTACTGAACCGTTCAGCTCCAACAGTGAACCAATCTACACAGTCTGTTACTGCCTAGCTACCTTACTGAACCGTTAAGCTTCCACAGTGAACCGATCTACACAGTCTGTTACTGCCTAGCTACCTTACTGAACCGTTCAGCTCCCACAGTGAACAGATCTACATACTCTGTTACTGCCTAGCTACCTTACTGAACTGTTCAGCTCCCACCATGAACCGATCTACACAGTCTGTTACTGGCTAGCTACCTTACTGAACCATTCAGCTCCCACAGTGAACAGATCTACACAGTCTGTTACTGCCTAGCTACCTTACTCAACCGTTCAGCTCCCACAGTGAACAGATCTACAGTCTGTTACTGCCTAGCTACCTTATGAACCGTTCAGCTCCCACAGTGAACCGATCTACACAGTATGTTACTGCCTAGCTACCTTACTGAACCGTTCAGCTCCCACAGTCAACAGATCTACACAGTCTGTTACTGCCTAGCTACCTTACTGAATCGTTCAGCCCCCACAGTGAACAGATCTACAGTCTGTTACTGCCTAGCTACCTTATGAACCGTTCAGCTCCCACGGTCAACAGATCTACACAGTCTGTTACTGCCTAGCTGCCTTATGAACCGTTCAGCTTCTACAGTGAACAGATCTACAGTCTGTTACTGCCTAGCTACCTTATGAACCGTTCAGCTCCCACGGTCAACAGATCTACACAGTCTGTTACTGCCTAGCTACCTTACTGAACTGTTCAGCTCCCACTGTGAACCGATCTACACAGTCTGTTACTGCCTAGCTACCTTATGAACCGGTCAGCTCCCACAGTCAACAGATCTACACAGTCTGTTACTGGCTAGCTACCTTACTGAACCGTTCAGCTCCCACAGTGAACAGATCTACACAGTCTGTTACTGGCTAGCTACCTTACTGAACCGTTCAGCTCCCACAGTGAACAGATCTACACAGTCTGTTACTGTCTAGCTACCTTATGAACCGTTCAGCTCCCACAGTGAACCAATCTACACAGTCTGTTACTGCCTAGCTACCTTACTGAACCGTTCAGCTCCAACAGTGAACCGATCTACACAGTCTGTTACTGCCTAGCTACCTTACTGAACTGTTCAGCTCCCACAGTCAACAGATCTACACAGTCTGTTACTGGCTAGCTACCTAACTGAACCATTCAGCTCCCAAAGTGAACCGATCTACACAGTCTGTTACTGCCTAGCTACCTTACTGAACCGTTCAGCTCCCACTGTGAACCAATCTACAGTCTGTTACTGCCTAGCTACCTTACTGAACGAACCGTTCAGCTCCTACAGTGAACAGATCTACAGTCAGTTACTGCCTAGCTACCTTATGATCCGTTCAGCTCCCACAGTCAACAGATCTACACAGTCTGTTACTGCCTAGTTACCTTATGAACCGTTCAGCTCCCACAGTCAACAGATCTACACAATCTGTTACTGCCTAGCTACCTTATGAACCGTTCAGCTCCACAGTGAACAGATCTACACAGTCTGTTACTGGCTAGCTACCTTACTGAACCGCTCAGCTCCCACCGTTAACCGATCTACACAGTCTGTTACTGGCTAGCTACCTTACTGAACCATTCAGCTCCCACAGTGAACAGATCTCCACAGTCTGTTACTGCCTAGCTACCTTATGAACCATTCAGCTCCCACAGTGAACAGATCTACAGTCTGTTACTGCCTAGCTACCTTATGAACCTTTCAGCTCCCACGGTCAACAGATCTACACAGTCTGTTACTGCCTTGCTACCTTTTTCTGAACCGTTCAGCTCCCACAGTGAACAGATCCACACAGTCTGTTACTGCCTAGCTACCTTACTGAACCATTCAGCTCCCACAGTGAACCGATCTACACAGTCTGTTACTGCCTAGCTACCTTACTGAACCGTTCAGCTCCCACAGTGAACAGATCTAAATACTCTGTTACTGCCTAGCTAACTTACTGAACTGTTCAGCTCCCACAGTGAACCGATCTACACAGTCTGTTACTGCCTAGCTACCTTACTGAACCGTTCAGCTCCCACAGTGAACCAATCTACAGTCTGTTACTGCCTAGCTACCTTACTGAGCGAACCGTTCAGCTTCTACAGTGAACAGATCTACAGTCTGTTACTGCCTAGCTACCTTATGAACCGTTCAGCTCCCACGGTCAACAGATCTACACAGTCTGTTACTGCCTAGCTACCTTACTCAACCGTTCAACTCCCACAGTGAACCGATCTACACAGTCTGTTACTGCCTAGCTACCTTACTGAACCGTTCAGCTCCCACAGTGAACCAATCTACAGTCTGTTACTGCCTAGCTACCTTACTGAGCGAACCGTTCAGCTTCTACAGTGAACAGATCTACAGTCTGTTACTGCCTAGCTACCTTATGAACCGTTCAGCTCCCACGGTCAACAGATCTACACAGTCTGTTACTGCCTAGCTACCTTATGAACCATTCAGATCCCACGGTCAACAGATCTACACAGTCTGTTACTGCCTAGCTACCTTACTGAACTGTTCAGCTCCCACAGTGAACCGATCTACACAGTCTGTTACTGCCTAGCTACCTTATGAACCGTTCAGCTCCCACAGTGAACAGATCTACACAGTCTGTTACTGCCTTGCTACCTTACTGAACCGTTCAGCTCCCACAGTCAACAGATCTACACAGTCTGTTACTGCCTAGCTACCTTACTGAACCGTTCAGCTCCCACAGTGAACCGATCTACACAGTCTGTTACTGGCTAGCTACCTTACTGAACCGTTCAGCTCCCACAGTGAACCGATCTACACAGTCTGTTACTGCCTAGCTACCTTACTGAACCGTTCAGCTCCCACAGTGAACCGATCTACACAGTCTGTTACTGCCTAGCTACCTTACTCAACCGTTCAACTCCCACAGTGAACCGATCTACACAGTCTGTTACTGCCTAGCTACCTTACTCAACCGTTCAACTCCCACAGTGAACATATCTACACAGTCTGTTACTGCCTAGCTACCTTACTGAACCGTTTCAGCTCCCACAGTGAACCGATCTACACAGTCTGTTACTGCCTAGCTACCTTACTGAACCGTTCAGCTCCCACAGTCAACAGATATACACAGTCTGTTACTGCCTAGCTATCTTACTGAACTGTTCAGCTCCCACAGTGAACCGATCTACACAGTCTGTTACTGCCTAGCTACCTTACTGAACCGTTCAGCTCCCACAGTGAACCAATCTACAGTCTGTTACTGCCTAGCTACCTTACTGAACGAACCGTTCAGCTTCTACAGTGAACAGATCTACACAGTCTGTTACTGCCTAGCTACCTTATGAACCGTTCAGCTCCCACAGTGAACAGATCTACACAGTCTGTTACTGCCTTGCTACCTTACTGAACCGTTCAGCTCCCACAGTCAACAGATCTACACAGTCTGTTACTGCCTAGCTACCTTATGAACCGTTCAGCTCCCACAGTGAACAGATCTACACAGTCTGTTACTGGCTAGCTACCTTACTGAACCGTTCAGCTCCCACCGTGAACCGATCTACACAGTCTGTTACTGGCTAGCTACCTTACTGAACCGTTCAGCTCCCACAGTGAACCGATCTACACAGTCTGTTACTGCCTAGCTACCTTACTGAACCGTTCAGCTCCCACAGTGAACAGAACTCCACAGTCTGTTACTGCCTAGCTACCTTATGAACCATTCAGCTCCCACAGTGAACCGATCAACAGTCTGTTACTGCCTAGCTACCTTACTGAACCGTTCAGCTCCTACAGTGAACAGATCTACGTGTCTGTTACTGCCTAGCTACCTTATGAACCGTTCAGCTCCCACGGTCAACAGATCTACACAGTCTGTTACTGCCTAGCTACCTTATGAACCATTCAGCTCCCACAGTGAACAGATCTACACAGTCTGTTACTGCCTAGCTACCTTACTGAACCGTTCAGCTCCCACAGTCAACAGATCTACACAGTCTGTTACTGCCTAGCTACCTTATGAACCGTTCAGCTCCCACAGTGAACAGATCTACACAGTCTGTTACTGGCTAGCTACCTTACTGAACCGTTCAGCTCCCACCGTGAACCGATCTACACAGTCTGTTACTGGCTAGCTACCTTACTGAACCGTTCAGCTCCCACAGTGAACCGATCTACACAGTCTGTTACTGCCTAGCTACCTTACTCAACCGTTCAGCTCCCACAGTGAACCGATCTACACAGTCTGTTACTGCCTAGCTACCTTACTCAACCGTTCAACTCCCACAGTGAACATATCTACAGTCTGTTACTGCCTAGCTACCTTATGAACCTTTCAGCTCCCACAGTGAACCGATCTACACAGTCTGTTACTGCCTAGCTACCTTACTGAACCGTTCAGCTCCCACAGTCAACAGATCTACACAGTCTGTTACTGCCTAGCTATCTTACTGAACCGTTCAGCTCCCACAGTGAACCGATCTACACAGTCTGTTACTGCCTAGCTACCTTACTGAACCGTTCAGGTCCCACAGTGAACCGATCTACACAGTATGTTACTGCCTAGCTACCTTACTGAACCGTTCAGCTCCCACAGTCAACAGATATACACAGTATGTTACTGCCTAGCTACCTTACTGAACCGTTCAGCTCCCACAGTGAACCGATCTACACAGTCTGTTACTGCCTAGCTACCTTACTGAACCGTTCAGCTCCCACAGTGAACCAATCTACAGTCTGTTACTGCCTAGCTACCTTACTGAACGAACCGTTCAGCTCCTACAGTGAACAGATCTACAGTCTGTTACTGCCTAGCTACCTTATGAACCGTTCAGCTCCCACAGTCAACAGATCTACACAGTCTGTTACTGCCTAGCTACCTTACTGAACCGTTCAGCTCCCACAGTGAACAGATCTACACAGTCTGTTACTGGCTAGCTACCTTACTGAACTGTTCAGCTCCCACAGTGAACCGATCTACAAAGTCTGTTACTGCCTAGCTACCTTATGAACCGGGCAGCTCCCACAGTCAACAGATCTACACAGTCTGTTACTGCCTAGCTACCTTACTGAACCGTTCAGCTCCCACAGTCAACAGATCTACACAGTCTGTTACTGCCTAGCTACCTTATGAACCGTTCAGCTCCCACAGTGAACAGATCTACACAGTCTGTTACTGGCTAGCTACCTTACTGAACCGTTCAGCTCCCACAGTGAACCGATCTACACAGTCTGTTACTGGCTAGCTACCTTACTGAACCGTTCAGCTCCCACAGTGAACCGATCTACACAGTCTGTTACTGGCTAGCTACCTTACTGAACCATTCAGCTCCCACAGTGAACCGATCTACACAGTCTGTTACTGCCTAGCTACCTTACTGAACGGTTCAGCTCCCACAGTGACCCAATCTACAGTCTGTTACTGCCTAGCTACCTTATGAACCGTTCAGCTCCCACGGTCAACAGATCTACACAGTCTGTTACTGCCTAGCTACCTTACTGAACCGTTCAGCTCCCACAGTGAACTGATCTACACAGTCTGTTACTGCCTAGCTACCTTATGAACTGTTCAGCTCCCACAGTGAACAGATCTACAATCTGTTACTGCCTAGCTACCTTATGAACCGTTCAGCTCCCACAGTCAACAGATCTACACAGTCTGTTACTGCCTAGCTACCTTACTGAACCGTTCAGCTCCCACAGTCAACAGATCTACACAGTCTGTTACTGCCTAGCTACCTTATGAACCGTTCAGCTCCCACAGTGAACAGATCTACACAGTCTGTTACTGCCTAGCTACCTTACTGAACCGTTCAGCTCCCACAGTGAACCGATCTACACAGTCTGTTACTGCCTAGCTACCTTACTGAAACCGTTCAGCTCCCACCGTGAACCGATCTACACAGTCTGTTACTGGCTAGCTACCTTACTGAACCGTTCAGCTCCCACAGTGAACCGATCTACACAGTCTGTTACTGCCTTGCTACCTTACTGAACCGTTCAGGTCCCACAGTGAACCGATCTACACAGTATGTTACTGCCTAGCTACCTTACTGAACCGTTCAGCTCCCACAGTCAACAGATATACACAGTATGTTACTGCCTAGCTATCTTACTGAACTGTTCAGCTCCCACAGTGAACCGATCTACACAGTCTGTTACTGCCTAGCTACCTTACTGAACCGTTCAGCTCCCACAGTGAACCAATCTACAGTCTGTTACTGCCTAGCTACCTTACTGAACGAACCGTTCAGCTTCTACAGTGAACAGATCTACAGTCTGTTACTGCCTAGCTATCTTATGAACCATTCAGCTCCCACGGTCAACAGATCTACACAGTCTGTTACTGCCTAGCTACCTTACTTTACCGTTCAGCTCCCACAGACAACAGATCTACACAGTCTGTTACTGGCTAGCTACCTTACTGAACTGTGCAGCTCCCACAGTGAACCGATCTACACAGTCTGTTACTGCCTAGCTACCTTATGAACCGTTCAGCTCCCACAGTCAACAGATCTACACAGTCTGTTACTGCCTAGCTACCTTACTTTACCGTTCAGCTCCCACAGACAACAGATCTACACAGTCTGTTACTGCCTAGCTACCTTATGAACCGTTCAGCTCCCACAGTGAACAGATCTACACAGTCTGTTACTGGCTAGCTACCTTACTGAACCGTTCAGCTCCCACAGTGATCCGATCTACACAGTCTGTTACTGGCTAGCTACCTTACTGAACCGTTCAGCTCCCACCGTGAACCGATCTACACAGTCTGTTACTGGCTAGCTACCTTACTGAACCATTCAGCTCCCACAGTGAACAGATCTACACAGTCTGTTACTGCCTAGCTACCTTACTGAACGGTTCAGCTCCCACAGTGACCCAATCTACAGTCTGTTACTGCCTAGCTACCTTATGAACCGTTCAGCTCCCACGGTCAACAGATCTACACAGTCTGTTACTGCCTAGCTACCTTACTGAACAGTTCAGCTCCCACAGTGAACTGATCTACACAGTCTGTTACTGCCTAGCTACCTTATGAACTGTTCAGCTCCCACAGTGAACAGATCTACAATCTGTTACTGCCTAGCTACCTTATGAACCGTTCAGCTCCCACAGTCAACAGATCTACACAGTCTGTTACTGCCTAGCTACCTTACTGAACCGTTCAGCTCCCACAGTCAACAGATCTACACAGTCTGTTACTGCCTAGCTACCTTATGAACCGTTCAGCTCCCACAGTGAACAGATCTACACAGTCTGTTACTGGCTAGCTACCTTACTGAACCGTTCAGCTCCCACAGTGAACCGATCTACACAGTCTGTTACTGGCTAGCTACCTTACTAAACCGTTCAGCTCCCACCGTGAACCGATCTACACAGTCTGTTACTAGCTAGCTACCTTACTGAACCATTCAGCTCCCACAGTGAAACGATCTACACAGTCTGTTACTGCCTAGCTACCTTACTGAACCGCTCAGCTCCCACAGTGAACAGATCTACAGTCTCTTACTGCCTAGCTGCCTTATGAACCGTTCAGCTCCCACGGTCAACATATCTACACAGTCTGTTACTTTCTAGCTACCTTACTGAACCGTTCAGCTCCCACAGTGAACTGATCTACACAGTCTGTTACTGCCTAGCTACCTTATGAACCGTTCAGCACCCACAGTGAACAGATCTACAGTCTGTTACTGCCTAGCTACCTTATGAACCATTCAGCTCCCACAGTCAACAGATCTACACAGCCTGTTACTGCCTAGCTACCTTACTGAACTGTTCAGCTCCCACAGTCAACAGATCTACACAGTCTGTTACTGCCTAGCTACCTTACTGAACCGTTCAGCTCCCACAGTGAACAGATCTACACAGTCTGTTACTGCCTAGCTACCTTACTGAACCGTTCAGCTCCCACAGTGAACCGATCTACACAGTCTGTTACTGGCTAGCTACCTTACTGAACCGTTCAGCTCCCACAGTGAACCGATCTACACAGTCTGTTACTGGCTAGCTACCTTACTGAACCGTTCAGCCCCCACAGTGAACAGATTTACACAGTATGTTACTGCCTAGCTACCTTACTGAACTGTTCAGCTCCCACAGTGAACAGATCTACACCGTTTTTTTTGTGGGGGTGATGGGTAGATCAGCTTAATATTGCAGATAGATTGTAACTTCCATCAATGTAATTGTCTGCATCACTTTCAATCCCCCATGTTTTTTATATATATACTCCCCTTTATTACTTTTCAACCCCTCCATCTTTTCCCTACTTGGGGTAAATTAGTGAACAACAATGCTTAGGCCTCTACTTCCAGCTTATACTTACTATCTACATTTTATGGACAGTCAATTTTACAATAATTATATTTTATTTGTTTTTGCTCCTGAACTTCTTCTACTCTCAACCTCACCGATCATTTTCATGATGTCCATCCGGTTTGCTTCTATATGCCATATCTTTCTAACTGTGCTCTTTCCCAAAAGCTCCCAACATACAACCTATATACACTGCTCAAAAAAATAAAGGGAACACTAAAATAACACATCCTAGATCTGAATGAATGAAATAATCTTATTAAATACTTTTTTCTTTACATAGTTGAATGTGCTGACAACAAAATCACACAAAAATTGTCAATGGAAATCAAATGTATCAACCCATGGAGGTCTGGATTTGGAGTCACCCTCTAAATTAAAGTGGAAAACCACACTACAGGCTGATCCAACTTTGATGTAATGTCCTTAAAACAAGTCATAATGAGGCTCAGTAGTGTGTGTGGCCTCCACGTGCCTGTATGACCTCCCTACAACGCCTGGGCATGCTCCTGATGAGGTGGCGGATGGTCTCCTGAGGGATCTCCTCCCTTCCCTTTATTTTTTTGAGCAGTGTACTTATTATGGACACAGTATGATTACATTATTAGTTATCTTGTTATTATTTGTTGTTATTTGTTATTAGTCCCATCCTTCAACTCCATTCAACACCTCCCATCTATCTCTTAACACCATCCATATAGGATTTATTTTTGCCATATATATTTCAACTGTACTGTGATGTTTTACTAAAGTTCTGAACCTTTCTATTCTCATTGCTTCTACAGATTGTATGAATTAAAAAAAATTTTTTTTGCTAAAAGTATTATTATATTATTGATCGATTGACTATGACTTTTCAGATCACCCAGTAATGCTATCTGCAAGGTTAGCTCCAAGTAAATATTGCAATCCTTTAGCCATTCCTGGACCTGTGTCCAAAGACAAGCTACAAATGGACAGAACCAAAACAAATTATCTAATGATTCTGTCTCTTCACAGCAAAATCTGCAGAGCTGGGAAGAGTGTATCCCCCATATAAATAACATTCTAGTGTTAGCAAGAATGTTATATAATAATTTAAATTGAAAGATTCTAATTTTTGAATCCGGTGTCGTTTTGCGTGAACACTATGCCATGGGATCGGTACGTCAAAAATCTCTTCCCAACTATTTTGCAATCTATATGGGACAGCTGTCAATCCTTTGGTCCTTAAATGAAACTGATATACTTTTTTATTTATCACAGATTTCCTTAACCAATTATGTTATTTAATGCAAGGCCGACAGACAAGTTCCTTACTTTCTCCCCCTTCCACTTTCCTCTTCCATTTTTGCGGTAAGGCTGCAATTATTTGGTTGTAATTTTGGGTAGAGCAGACATTTCCATATGTTTTTGTTAGCTGCATGTGCAACATAATTCCACCAGTCCTACCGATGATATCATTTACGAAGATTATACCTTTTTTAAACATTTTGTCAAAAAATAAAGGTTTTTTGTCAATTAGTATATTTGAATTTAACCACAATATTTGTTGCATTATTTGTTCTGTCGTTTCTGGAGGATTAAATTGAAATTGCAACCAACTTTCTATGGCTTGTTTTAGAAATAGTGATATTTGGGAGATTATTTCCTTTTCAAATAACTGAAAATGAGTGGTTGTAATCTGAATAAAGGGAAAAAGGCCATTCTTGAACATTGGGCGAGACAATCTTACTAATTTGCTTGAGAACCAGTTCGGATTTAAGTATAACTTTTGTATGACTGAAGCTTTTAGTGATAGGTCTAATGCTTTAATATTTAATAATTTCTGTCCTCCGAATTCATATTCATTATATAAATAGGCCCTTTTAATTTTGTCTGGCTTGCAGTTCCAAATAAAATTGAATAATTTTTCTCATATAATTTAAAAAACTGTTCGCTAGGCGTAGGCAAGACCATAAGCAAAT
The DNA here is from genome assembly GCF_020615455.1 of Coregonus clupeaformis. Taxonomy (NCBI): domain Eukaryota; kingdom Metazoa; phylum Chordata; class Actinopteri; order Salmoniformes; family Salmonidae; genus Coregonus; species Coregonus clupeaformis. The sequence continues at coordinate 46,042 of NC_059207.1, forward strand.
AGGTAAACTGGGATAATACTAAAGATTTAATCAGGGTGATTTCTCCACATATTGACAGGTATTTACCTTTCCATGGTAGCAAGATCTTATCTATTTTTGCTAACTTTCTATTAAAATTTATTGAAGTGAGATCGTTTATTTCCTTTGGGATATGTATTCCGAGTATATCCACATCACCATCAGACCATTTTATTGGTAAACTACATGATAATGTAAAAATTTAATTTTTTAGTGATCCAATATGTAATATAGTACATTTGTCATAATTTGGTTGTAATCCAGAGAGATTAGAAAATGTATCTAGATCCTCTATGAGGCTGTGGAGGGATTCTAGTTGTGGATTTAAAATAAAACATGAATCATCAGCGTACAATAACACCTTTGTTTTTAAGCCCTGGATTTCTAATCCTCTGATATTATTATTGGATCTGATTTTAATAGCTAACATCTCGATGGCCACAATAAATAGATATGCCGATAGTGGACAACCTTGTTTCACTCCTCTTGACAGTTTAAAACTTTCTGAGAAATAGCCATTATTTACTATTTTACACCTAGGGTTACTATACATGATTTTGACCCATTTTATAAGAGATTCTCCAAAATTGAAATGCTCCAGGCATTTATATATAAACCCCAGTCGTACTTTATCAAATGCCTTTTCGAAGTCTGCTATGAATAGCAGGCCTGGTTTCCTATATTTTCTATAGTTGTCACGATTCAGACAGACGACCAGAGGACCACAATTGCGTCACACCAGAAAGTTTATTAAACTTAAGGGAAAAGGGAAGTAGGGAGTGAATGAAGGCTCCAGGGGTAACAGGGATCCCGTCCAATGCGCTGGGTCTGTGCCCCCCCAGTGGCAGCGATGCGTCCTATGAAGCCGGTGGTGGGTGGTCCAGAAGTCCTGGGGGGGAGACACAGACACAACAGGGCGGAATGAAACCAGGCAGCAGTACAGTTCAAGGGAAATCCAAAATACGTAGTAGCAAGGCAGAAGGCTGGTCAGAGTTACCGGGATTGAAGAGTAGTCAGGAGTCGTAATGGCAGAAGCAGGTCTGGATCTCCTGAGGCAGAAGAGTATCCAAAAACAGGCAGGTCCGGGGTCACAAAACCAGGGTGAGCCAGAGCGCGAGCAAACAGGTTCCCGGGTGTGAGCTTTGCAGACGATCTGACACCGGAGAGCTGAAAGACAGGGCCTTAAATACTGGGAGAGGTAAGTGGGTAATGCAGCGCAGCTGGCAGAGTAATTAGAGCCGAGCAGAGCAGGGACAGGTGGAGCTAGTTAGGCTGAGTAGAGAGAGGGAGGTGAGCAGAGTGGAAGATAGTGGAAACCAATTAAGGTGGTAACCCGGTGGAGTGAGAGGGCTCATGACAGAACCCCCCAAGGGACGGCCCCAGAAGTCCCAAGAGCAACACCACGCCGGGCGGGAGGAGGGGAGCCGGAGGAGGGCTAGAACTCCTCCGAACGGTCCGAGTGAACGTCCTCATCCTCGGAGGAAGCCGGAGGGCCGTGGTCGGGGAGATGGGACAGGTCCCGAGACAGGATCAGGCACAGGACAGGAAGCCGAGCGGGCCGGACGGTTAGGGACCCCTCTGGGGCGGCCCCCTACGGATTGCAGGTTGATCAGGATGCCGTTGGTGGAAAGCGGTGATGAGAGTCCTATCCACAATCCGACTAGCTGGCACCCAGGTCCTTTCCTCAGGTCCATAGCCCTCCCAGTCAATGAGGTACTGGAGACCCCCTACCCCTCCGTCTGGACCGAAGCAGGCGGCGGACGGTGTAAACCAGACCACCATCGACGAGCCGTGGAGGAGGAGGACCAGGCGCAGCAGGGACCAGCGGACTCTCATGGATGGGCTTAATCTTAGACACATGGAAAGTGGGGTGCACCCTCAGGGAATTAGGCAGTTGGAGCCGGACAGCAGTTGGGCTAATCACTCTTATGATAGGGAATGGGCCAATGAACCGAGGTGCCAGCTTCTGCGACTCCACCCTGAGTGGCAGGTTCTTCGATGACAACCACACCCCTTTGACCAACATGGTAGGTGGGAGCAGGAATTCTCCGACGGTTGGCCCCGGTAGTGTAGCTGGCAACGGACCTGAGGAGTGTGGCTCGGGCTTGTGACCAGGTGCGGCGACATCGACGGGCAAAAGCAAGTGCAGATGGGCAAGTAACCTCCTCCTCCTGGCTGGCAAATAGAGGAGGCTGGTATCCATAAACACATTGGAAAGGGGGACATACCGATGGCAGAGCAGGTCAGAGAATTGTGTGCGTACTCCACCCATGTCAATTGCTGCGACCAGGAGTGGGGGTTGCGTGAAGTCATGCATCGCAGTGCCTTCTCGAGCTCCTGATTAGCCCGCTCTGACTGCCCATTGGATTGGGGATGGAATCCGGAAGTCAGACTGACTGTGGCTCCCAGCAGGTGACAGAACTCCTTCCAAAAAGCGGAGGAGAATTGTGGACCACGGTCAGAAACAACATCCCTTGGCAGTCCGTGGATCCGGAAGACGTGTTCCAGGACCACCTGGGCGGTCTCCTTGGCGGTTGGGAGCTTGGGGAGGGGAATGAAGTGTGCCATCTTGCTGAAACGGTCAACGATGGTGAGAATGACGGTCATGCCACTTGAAGGGGGGCAGCCCCGTGACAAAGTCAAGGGCGATGTGAGACCAGGGACGTCTGGGCACAGGCAGGGGCTGCAGCAATCCGGCTGGGGGCTGGCAGGACGACTTGTGTTGGTTGCAGATGGGGCAGGCTTGGACGAATTCCGCATACAACCTTCCTCAGAGAGGGCCACCAGAACCTCTGGGCGAGCAGGTTGTAAGTGCGGGTGGAGCCAGGGTGACAAGCTAGGCGGGAGTCATGTCCCCACTGAATGACCTGGGACCTCAGGTCTTCGGGGACAAAAAGGGCGGTCAGCTGGGCAAGTGCTGGGACCTGGCTGGTTACGGAGAGCCTCCAGCACCTGTTCCTCAACAGCCCAGGTCAGAGCTGCAACGATGCAGGGACTTGGCAGAATCGACACAGGGTCCTTGGAGGGGTGTCATCCTTCTGGAATTGACGGGAGAGGGCGTCTGGCTTGGTGTTGCGTGATCCAGGCCGGTATGACAGAGTGAAATTAAACCTGGTGAAGAACAGGGCCCAGCGGGACTGCCTGGAGTTCAACCGTTTGGCCGTGCGGATGTACTCCAAGTTCTTATGATCGGTCCAAACGAGAAATGGAATGGTGGACCCCTCCAGCCAGTGACGCCACTCCTCCAAGGCAAGCTTCACAGCCAGCAGCTCACGGTTCCCTATGTCGTAATTGCACTCAGAGGGGGACAACCGGCGTGAGAAAAAGGCACAGGGATGGAGCTTCCTATCCTCCGCAGCCCACTGAGAAATCACAGCACCAACTCCCACATCCGAGGCGTCCACCTCCACAATGAATTGCCGGTCCACATCAGGCATCTGGAGGATGGGAGCGGAGGTGAACCTCACCTTGAGGGTACTGAAGGCTTTGTCGGCTGCTGGGGTCCAGGTGAAGGGGTTGCTTGGTGCTGGTTAGAGCAGTGAGAGGGCAGCAACGGTACTGTAGTTCCGGATAAACTTCCTATAGAAGTTAGCAAACCCCAGAAACTGTTGCAGCTTCTTTCTGTTCTCCAGAACTGGCCATGAAGTGACTGCTGATACTTTGGCAGGATCCATTTGGATACTTCCTTCTGCCACTATGTACCCCAGGAAGGCCACTGTCTTGACGTGAAACTCACATTTCTCTGCCTTGGCGTAGAGGGAAATTCTCCAGAAGACGATGAAGGACTTGCTGGACATGGCGGGTGTGTTCAGACAGGTTTCTGGAGTAAATTAAGATGTCATCCAGGTAAACGAAGACAAACTTGTTTAACATGTCCCGCAGTACATCATTCACTAGAGCCTGGAACACAGCAGGAGCATTGGTGAGGCCAAAAGGCATAACCAGATACTCGTAGTGGCCTGTTGGTGTATTGAATGCGGTTTTCCATTCATCTCCCTCCCGGATCCGCACTAGGTGGTAAGCGTTTCTGAGATCCAACTTGGTAAAAACAGTGGCTCCCTGGAGCAACTCAAAAGCAGAGGTGAGCAGAGGCAGAGGGTAACGGTTTTTCACTGTGATGTCGTTGAGTCCCCTGTAGTCGATGCAGGGGCGAAGAGATCCGTCCTTCTTCCCCCACAAAGAAGAAGCCAGCACCAGCAGGAGATGAAGATGAACGGATTAATCCTGCGGACAGAGAGCCATTGATGTAGTCCTCCATGGACTTTCTTTCAGGAGCAGACAACGAATAAAGACGACCCCTTGGAGGAGCTGTTCCAGGGAGGAGGTCGATGGCACAGTCGTCACGGTCGGTGAGGGGGCAGAGATGTGGCTCTTGCTTTGTTAAACACCTCTCTGAGACCATGGTAGCATTCTGGGACATTGGAGAGGTCAGGAGCGGAGTTAGTAGGTACTGGCCGAGGGGGTAGTGCGGCAGCAAGCAGGCAGGTTCGGTGGCAGTCCTCTCCCCACTCCCTGATCACCCCGGTCACCCAGTCGAGCTGAGGGTTGTGCCAGGCGGAGCCATGGGTAACCCAGGATGAGGGGTTGGCCTGGAGAGGGGAGCAGGTGAAACTGGATAGTTTCTTGATGGTTTCCGGACAGACCCATCGAGACCGGGGCCGTGACATGAGTGACCGATCCGAGTAAGTGTCCGTCCAGTGCCCGGGCAGGAATAGGAGGTGTCAAACGGAGGTTCTCCAGTCCCAGTTGGCGTGCCAGCTTGATGTCCATTATGTTGGCTTCGCGCCAGAATCCACCAGAGCAGCCAGGGTGTGAGTTGAGTCAGAGAGGCGGAGGTGAACTTGCAGCAGGGGTTTGCGGTCGGAGGACTGGATGGTCATTGAACTCAACCGGACTCCCCCTACGCCCGGTGAGCTTCGGCCCTTTAAAGGGCAGGTTACCACACGATGTCCATCACCTCCACAATAGAGGCAGAGGTTTGAGGTGAAGCGGCGCTGGCGCTCTGCAGGAGTGAGGGAGGCTCGCCCAATCTCCATAGGCTCAGACTGATCAAGCTGACCTGGGTGAGTGGCAGTAGATGACAGGAGCCCAGTCGGATCTCTCCGAATGCCGGTAGTAGGTGGACCCTGGCGCCCCCTCTCACGGCGACGGGTCTGTATCCTTCTGTCGATCCTGACAGTCAGTGCGATGGCTTCATCAAGAGTGGAAGGCAGTTCATGGGAGACCAACTCGTCCTTGATATAGTCAGCCAAACTATGGAAGAACGCGTCCACCAACGATGGTGTGTTCCAAGAACTTCGTCTAGCCAGGGTTTCGGAAGTCGATGGAATGGTCTGCGACTGTACGTCTGCCTTGTCGAATACTGAACAGTTCACGAGACGCCTCTGCGGTGGGTGAATCCAGGTCAAACACCTTCAGCATCTCCTCAGCAAACAGGTCGAAGGTTGCACATGCGGGGGTTTGACGTTCGAACTCTGCTGTTCCCCAGAGTCGAGCTCGGCCCGTCAGGTGAGTGATGGCATACCCAACTTTAGCCCCCTCCGTGGCGAAGGTCCTTGGCTGCAAGGAGAACTGAAGTCGGCAGCTAGTCAGGAATGGCCGGACCTGGGTTGAATCGCCGTTGAACCGCTCGGGGTTTCCAATCTTGGGTTCGGAGCAGCGGCTGCAATGACCGGGGCAGGTAACTCGGGGGCTGGGCTGGTGGGCAGACTGGCTGGGGTAAGGTTGGTGAGGAGTTGAATGATCATGGCGAGTTGTTGTTGCTGCTGCTGGAACTGCTGCTCATGCTCATCGGTTTCCATGTCGGGGAAAGTGTGCGCTGAGTCCATAATGGTCAGATCGTACTGTCACGATTCAGACAGACGACCAGAGGACCACAATTGCGTCACACCAGAAAGTTTATTAAACTTAAGGGAAAAGGGAAGTAGGGAGTGAATGAAGGCTCCAGGGGTAACAGGGATCCCGTCCAATGCGCTGGGTCTGTGCCCCCCAGTGGCAGCGATGCGTCCTATGAAGCCGGTGGTGGGTGGTCCAGAAGTCCTGGGGGGAGACACAGACACAACAGGGCGGAATGAAACCAGGCAGCAGTACAGTTCAAGGGAAATCCAAAATACGTAGTAGCAAGGCAGAAGGCTGGTCAGAGTTACCGGGATTGAAGAGTAGTCAGGAGTCGTAATGGCAGAAGCAGGTCTGGATCTCCTGAGGCAGAAGAGTATCCAAAAAACAGGCAGGTCCGGGGTCACAAAACCAGGGTGAGCCAGAAGCGCGAGCAAACAGGTTCCGGGTGTGAGCTTTGCAGACGATCTGACACCGGAGAGCTGAAAGACAGGGCCTTAAATACTGGGAGAGGTAAGTGGGTAATGCAGCGCAGCTGGCAGAGTAATTAGAGCCGAGCAGAGCAGGGACAGGTGGAGCTAGTTAGGCTGAGTAGAGAGAGGGAGGTGAGCAGAGTGGAAGATAGTGGAAACCAATTAAGGTGGTAACCCGGTGGAGTGAGAGGGCTCATGACAATAGTGTTCTATTGTTTCCAATACTTGCCTTATATTATCTCCAATGTATCTTCCATGTAAAAAACCTGTCTGATTATAATGAATAATATCCGACAATACCTTTTTAATTCTATGCACTATACATTTTGCTAGAATTTTTGTATCACAACACTGAAGTGTAAGGGGCCTCCAATTTTTAAAATGGACTGGATCTTTATATTTTCCACTTGTATCCTGTTTCAGTAATAATGAGATCAGACCTTCTTCTTGAGTGTCAGATAATCTACCATTTACCTAGGAGTGATTAAAACATGCTAATAACGGTCCTCTTAGTATATCAAAAAAGGTTTGGTATACCTCGACTGGTATGCCATCCAACCCTGGAGTTTTCCCGGACTTAAAGTCTTTAATTGCACCCAGAAGTTCCTCCTCTGTAATTTCACCTTCACATGAGTCTTTCTGTACGGCTGTTAATTTGACATTATCAATAGAAAAACATCTCTACAATTAGCTTCAGTTAGAGGAGATGGAGGCGACTGAAAAGAAAACATATGCTTAAAGTACTTTGTTTCCTCCTTCAAAATATCATTTGGTGAATCATGGGTGACTCCATCAATTGTAACCAGTTTCATTAAATTATTTTTGGTAGCATTCCTATGTTGAAGATAAAAAAATTATTTTGTGCATTTTTCCCCATATTCCATCCAGTTTGCTTTATTTTAAAAATATATTACACTTGATCTTTCTTGAATAAGTTTCTCAATTTCTTTGAGTTTTTCCTCTAATTTATTCTGAGCCTCCATGTTACAGTTTTTATTGCCATCTATCTGTTCTGTTAGACTTTCTATTTCCTTTGTTAGTATAAACTCTTTTGACCTAAATTGCTTTTGTTTTCGAGATGAGTACTGAATTACATGGCCTCTAAAGGCACATTTAAAAGTGTCCCACACAATAAGGGGATTTGCTGTACCTATGTTATGTCGGAAAAAGACAGTTATAAATTCCTTTGTTCTAATTATAAATAAATTATCATCCAATAGGCTTTGATTACATTTCCAATATCCTCGCCCATGTGGAAATTCAGTAAGAGTAATGTATATGCCAATTATATGATGGTCCGACAGCATTCTGTCCCCTATCAACACTTTTTAAACTTTTGGTGCCAACGAGAATGAGATAAGAAAGAAGTCAATACGACTAGCTTGATTGAGTCTCCGCCATGTATATCTCACTAGATCAGGATATTTAAGCCTCCATATACAGTGGGGAAAAAAAGTATGTAGTCAGCCACCAATTGTGCAAGTTCTCCCACTTAAAAAGATGAGAGAGGCCTGTAATTTTCATCATAGGTACACGTCAACTATGACAGACAAAATGAGATTATTTTTTCCAGAAAATCACATTGTAGGATTTGTAATGAATTGATTTGCAAATTATGGTGGAAAATAAGTATTTGGTCAATAACAAAAGTTTCTCAATACTTTGTTATATACCCTTTGTTGGCAATGACACAGGTCAAACGTTTTCTGTAAGTCTTCACAAGGTTTTCACACACTGTTGCTGGTATTTTGGCCCATTCCTCCATGCAGATCTCCTCTAGAGCAGTGATGTTTTGGGGCTGTCGCTGGGCAACACAGACTTTCAACTCCCTCCAAAGATTTTCTATGGGGTTGAGATCTGGAGACTGGCTAGGCCACTCCAGGACCTTGAAATGCTTCTTACGAAGCCACTCCTTCGTTGCCCGGGCGGTGTGTTTGGGATCATTGTCATGCTGAAAGACCCAGTCACGTTTCATCTTCAATGCCCTTGCTGATGGAAGGAGGTTTTCTCTCAAAATCTCACGATACATGGCCCCATTCATTATTTCCTTTACACGGATCAGTCGTCCTGGTCTCTTTGCAGAAAAACAGCCCCAAAGCATGATGTTTCCACCCCCATTCTTCACAGTAGGTATGGTGTTCTTTGGATGCAACTCAGCATTCTTTGTCCTCCAAACACGACAAGTTGAGTTTTTACCAAAAAGTTTTATTTTGGTTTCATCTGACCATATGACATTCTCCCAATCCTCTTCTGGATCATCCAAATGCACTCTAGCAAACTTCAGACGGGCCTGGACATGTACTGGCTTAAGCAGGGGGACACGTCTGGCACTGCAGGATTTGAGTCCCTGGCGGCGTAGTGTGTTACTGATGGTAGGCTTTGTTACTTTGGTCCCAGCTCTCTGCAGGTCATTCACTAGGTCCCCCCGTGTGGTTCTGGGATTTTTGCTCACCGTTCTTGTGATCATTTTGACCCCACGGGGTGAGATCTTGTGTGGAGCCCCAGATCGAGGGAGAGTATCAGTGGTCTTGTATGTCTTCCATTTCCTAATAATTGCTCCCACAGTTGATTTCTTCAAACCAAGCTGCTTACCTATTGCAGATTCAGTCTTCCCAGCCTGGTGCAGGTCTACAATTTTGTTTCTGGTGTCCTTTGACAGCTCTTTGGTCTTGGCCATAGTGGAGTTTGGAGTGTGACTGTTTGAGGTTGTGGACAGGTGTATTTTATACTGATAACAAGTTCAAACAGGTGCCATTAATACAGGTAACAAGTGGAGGACAGAGGAGCCTCTTAAAGAAGAAGTTACAGGTCTGTGAGAGCCAAAAATCTTGCTTGTTTGTAGGTGACCAAATACTTATTTTCCACCATAATTTGCAAATAAATTCATTAAAAATCCTACAATGTGATTTTCTGGATTTTTTTCTTCTCAATTTGTCTGTCATAGTTGACGTGTACCTATGATGAAAATTACAGGCCTCTCTTATCTTTTTAAGTCAGAGAACTTGCACAATTGGTGGCTGACTAAATACTTTTTTTCCCCACTGTAAGTATTTGATCACCTACCAACCAGTAAGAATTCCAGCTCTCACAGACCTGTTAGTTTTTCTTTAAGAAGCCCTCCTGTATTAACTGCACCTGTTTGAACTCGTTACCTGTATAAAATACACCTGTCTACACACTCAATCAAACAGACTCCAACCTCTCCACAATGGCCAAGACCAGAGAGCTGTGTAAGGACATCAGGGATAAAATTGTAGACCTGCACAAGGCTGGGATGGGCTACAGGAAAATAGGCAAGCAGCTTGGTGAGAAGGCAACAACTGTTGGCACAATTATTAGAAAATTCAAGATGACGGTCAATCACCCTCGGTCTGGGGCTCCATGCAAGATCTCACCTCGTGGGGCATCAATGATCATGAGGAAGGTGAGGGATCAGCCCAGAACTACACGGCAGGACCTGGTCAATGACCTAAAGAGAGCTGGGACCACAGTCTCAAAGAAAACCATTAGTAACACACTACGCCGTCATGGATTAAAATCCTGCAGCGCACGCAAGGTCCCCCTGCTCAAGCCAGCACATGTCCAGGTCTGATGAGACAAAAATTGAGCTTTTTGGTCTAAACTCCACTCGCCATGTTTGGAGAAAGAAGAAGGATGAGTACAACCCCAAGAACACCATCCCAACCGTGAAGCATGGAGGTGGAAACATCATTCTTTGGGGATGCTTTTCTGCAAAGGGGACAGGACGACTGCACCATATTGAGGGGAGGATGGATGGGGCCATGTATCGCGAGATCTTGGCCTACAACCTCCTTCCCTCAGTAAGAGCATTGAAGATGGGTCGTGGCTGGGTCTTCCAGCATGACAATGACCCGAAACACACAGCCAGGGCAACTAAGGAGTGGCTCCGTAAGAAGCATCTCAAGGTCCTGGAGTGGCCTAGCCAGTCTCCAGACCTGGACCCAATAGAACATCTTTGGAGGGAGCTGAAAGTCTGTATTGCCCAGCGACAGCCCCGAAACCTGAATGATCTGGAGAAGGTCTGTATGGAGGAGTGGGCCAAAATCCCTGCTGCAGTGTGTGCAAACCTGGTCAAGATCTACAGGAAACGTATGATCTCTGTAATTGCAAACAAAGGTTTCTGTACCAAATATTAAGTTATGCTTTTCTGATGTATCAAATACTTATGTCATGCAATAAAATGCAAATTAATTACTTAAAAATCATACAATGTGATTTTCTGGATTTTTTTTTTAGATTCGGTCTCTCGCAGTTGAAGTGTACCTATGATAAAAATTACAGACCTCTACATGCTTTGTAAGTAGGAAAACCTGCAAAATCGGCAGTGTATCAAATACTTGTTCTCCCCACTGTATATTGTCAAAGAAGTGTGGATCATCATTATTTGGTCCGTAAAGGTTAATGAGCCATATCTGTTTATGGTCCAATAACATATTTAAAATAATCCATCTACCTTGCGTATCTATTTGGACAATTTGCACATTCGGATCGAAATTACTATTAATTAATATCATCACCCCTTTTGAATTTCTTTGCCCATGGGAGGAGTATATTCCCCCCATTCCTTTTTCCACGCAACTTCATCTCGAATTGTTGAATGAGTTTCCTGTATACAATAGATATTATATTCCTTCTCTTTGAGCCGTGTAAATATAGTTATTCTTTTGTTATTATCAGCTAAGCCATTACAATTATAACTGGCTATACTTATTTCACCATACACCATAATGAGATACAAGTTTCAAGTCTATTTATCATTACATATGTTTGTAAATTCACCAATAAAAAATACCGTAATGATTGAGTGTCCGTATAGCTGTACCGTGATATATGCATTGCTACTGAGTAACCCTTCAATTGTTCTCCACTAATTCCCCCGCTAAAGCCCCTCCCCATCCCAAGTTGAGCCGTCATCCCAGTGATCGGCATCCCACCCACGTCCCTCCGGATACCACAGTATGTTACTGCCTAGCTACCTTACTGAACCGTTCAGCTCCCACAGTGAACCAATCTGCATAGTCTGTTACTGGCTAGCTACCTTACTGAACCGTTCACCTCCCACAGTGAACCGATCTACACAGTCTGTTACTGCCTAGCTACCTTATGAACCATTCAGCTCCCACAGTGAACCGATCTACAGTCTGTTACTGCCTAGCTACCTTACTGAACCGTTCAGCTCCCACAGTGAACCAATCTACAGTCTGTTACTGCCTAGCTACCTTACTGAACCGTTCAGCTCCCACAGTGAACAGATCTACAGTCTGTTACTGCCTAGCTACCTTACTGAACCGTTCAGCTCCCACAGTCAACAGATCTACACAGTCTGTTACTGCTGTTTCCCCCTGCTCTGCACACTTCTGCTGTAGGTGTGATGTGTGTAACATATGTAGGTGATATACAGTATATCAGACACACGTCAAATCTGACGGTATAAGAAGAGGGAGGGGATGAGAAACAGAAAATGGGAGTCTGTCTGAGTACAGGAGGTTGGAGCGGATGAGAAACAGGAAATGGGAGTCTGTCAGAGAGTTTGAGCTACAGGAACAGCGAAGGGGAAAACCAGTAGGAAAACCCAAATGACAGACACACACACACAAACACATACACACACACACACACACACACACACACACACACACACACACACACACACACACACATGCACACACAGAAGCACAAACGCGCGCGCGCACGCACACACACACACTAACACAAACACCCATGTGTGTGCGCACACACGTGTGCGTTAGCATTACATACATACCAGGCGGCTATCAAATTATTTTTGTAAGAGCTGCAGCTTCAGTGTTTCTTTGTGCGGTGGATTACGTCACCTGTAATCTGTAAAATCAACAGTGGCCTTAATCTGGTCTACACTACTGCTGCTGTTGCAAGCCTGGTCCCACATCAGTAGATGTTTTAGCCAATATGCTTTTAGTATGTGGTTTTAGAGTTGGCTAAAGTATGTACAGATCTGGGATCAGGCTAGCTGTTACTGTTGCTTTATCTAAGAGTGGGGTTGAGACATGCTGTAGTAATGGATGTGACCCAGTCCCTCTGTCTCTGCTCCTGGCTCCATGGGGCTCATTACCGCTGAACTCTGGTCTCATGCCCAACTTGTCTGTCTGTCTGTGTGTGTGTTTGTGCGTGTGTTCATGTGTGTGTGTTTGTGTGCGCATGCGTTCCAGCGTGCCTGCCTGTGTGTGTGTGTGTGTGTGTTTGTGTGTGTGTGTGCGTGTGTGCGTGCGTGGCACAGCCCCATAGTCACCATTGATAGATATCTACTCTGGCTTCAAGAGAGCCAAAGGTTTTCCATCTTTGTAGCTCATGGGCCTTTTGACGGATGCCTTTACCAATTTACTACTGCTACTGCAACCGGGGCTCCTGCTCCCCATCCAGTGTGTACATACGTCTTTCTGTGGTCGTTTTTTCCAGCTAGCTCTTATGGATTTTCCACTCCACTGATGAACGAACTGCAAAAGGAGGGAGGGAGAGGAGGGAGGGAGAGGAGCATTCAGAGGTCTAGAAGAGGTCATCTCAGTTACCCAGAAGTACAATTATCTCGTGAAAGTTTGTCACTTAGTGTTTTACTTCTGGGGGGAATGCCGTTTACAATTGTGAAGGAAGTCTCCTCCCTCGCAAACGGAAACTCTCGGCCAAACCCCTCCCTTCTGCCAATTTCACCCATGTATATCATGGCCAAAAAGCACATTTAGGTTTTTATTAATTTTTAAGATATAACCAATTTTGACTTTGTGGCTGTGGAATATAGTGGAAACCATTTATCATCTGCACACGGGCTTGAAAATCACCGCACCAGTTTAAGCACCACCTTCGCCCAATCCTGATTCGCCCAAATAATCAATGACAAAATCCCAAAAACCAGGAACAACTGCTGCTCATAATCACATAAATCTACGTGAGCCTTGACAGATTCTCGCCATTTCATCCGTCCACGAGAATCTGTCCACGAGAATCTGTCCACGAGAATCTGTCCACGGGAGATTAAGAAGAGGAGGAGTAGAGTGGGAGAAGAGGGGAGGGAGAGGGAGAAGAGGGGAGGGAGAAGGAGAAGAGGGGAGGGAGAGGGAGAAGAGGGGAGGGAGAAGGAGAAGAGGGGAGGGAGAGGGAGAAGAGGAGGAGTAGAGAGGGAGAAGAGAGGAGGGAGAGGGAGAAGAGGGGAGGGAGAAGGAGAAGAGGGGGAGAAGAGGAGGAGTAGAGAGGGAGAAGAGAGGGATGCCCATGTCTATGCCCACTTGTGCCCATACTCAAAAAGCATCTGTCTCAGAGTAGAAGTGCTGATCTAGCATCAGGTCCTCCCTGTACATGTAATCTTATTGATTATTATCTAAAAGGCTAAACTGATGTTAGACCAGCAGTCCTACTCTGGTCTGTCTTTGTATACGGTGTCTGGAACATAGTGGGGTTGGCACCATGGTGAAGGGAGACGGAAAGGTTGTGTGTTAAATGAGTCTGGGCAAACACACGCATACACACACACACACACGCACACACACACACCTATGAGTGAATCCAGTGATTCCAGGTAAGCACATCTGACTCACTACTCTTCAGACTCCCTCTCATTCAGACTCATATTCAGACTCAGACATGTTAGCTATGTTTCTGCACCAACACCTGAGTACACATACTGAGGGAATGAGATACACTATATATACAAAGTATGTGGACACCCCTTCAGCCACACCCATTGCTGACAGGTGTATAAAATCGGGCACAGAGCCATACAATCTCCATAGACAAACATTGTCAGTAGAATGGCCTTACTGAAGAGCTCATTGACTTTCAACGTGGCACCGTCATAGGATGCCAACTTTCCAACAAGTCAGTTCGTTAAATTGTGTGGTAGGCCACACAAGCTCACAGAACGGAACCGCCGAGTGCTGAAATGCATAGGGCGTAAAAATCGCCTGTCCTCGGTTGCAACACTCACTACGGAGTTCCAAACTGCCTCTGGAAGCAACATCAACACAATAACTGTTTGTCGGGAGCTTTATGAAATGGGTTTCCATGCCCGATCAGCCGCACACAAGCTTAAGATTACCATACACAATGCCAAGCGTCGGCTGGAGTGGTGTAAAACTTGCCGCCATTGGAAACGCGTTCTCATCTGGCAGTCTGACGGACGAGTCTGGGTTTGGCGGATGCCAGGAGAACGCTACCTGCCCGAATGCATAGTGCCAACTGTAAAGTTTGGTGGAGGAGGAATAATGGTCTGGGGCTGTTTTTCATGGTTTGGGCTAGGCCCCTTAGTTCCAGTGAAGGGAAATCTTAACACTACAGCATACAATTACATTCTAGATGATTCTGTGCCTCCAACTTTGTGGCAACGCAAAAAGCGAGGTCCATAAAGAAATGGTTTGTTGAGATCAGAGTGGACGAACTTGACCTGCACAGAGCCCTGACCTCAACCCCATCGAACACCTTTGGGATGAATTGGAACGCCGATTGCGAGCCGGACCTGATCGCCCAAAATCAGTGCCTGAAATCACTAATGCTCTTGTGGCTGAATGGAAGCAAGTCCCCGCAGCAATGTTCCAACATCTAGTGGAAAGCCTTCCCAGAAGAGTGGAGGCTGTTATAGCAGCAAATGGGGGGACCAACTCCATATTAATGCCCATGATTTTGGAATGAGATGTTCAACGAACAGGTGTCCACATACCTTTGGTCATGTAGTGTACCATCTGAATGATACACACACATTGCAGTACAGACAGTGTAGCTGGGGGAATACATGGATCGTCACAATACAGGCTTCATCCAGAGTGTATATGGTTATATCCTTTCAGACCTGGGTAAAATACTATTAGATATTTTTCAAATCCTTTGAGCGTTTGCTTTAGCCTGCCTGGAGTACCAGTAGGACAGGCTTTACCTTTTGAGACTGTCCCATTGGCTCTATTGCAACAGGCATGCTCAATCAAGCCCAGCTAAAATAAAAATACAATAAATTACTCAATATAGTTTATGTTAAATGTATTGGTATGGATTTAAATCTGTGGTTTAGCGGTCACCAAGTTCAGGTCCTGGGTGGGACTTGAACTCCCGTTGAACTGCCGTTCCCCGAAGCGCTAGATTCTTTACCTGCAGAGCTTTACCTGGGATTGCCTCAATTTATTTAACAGCTTGGCAAACACACTGGATGCATTCCAAAGCGGCACACTATTCCCTATAGTGGACAACTTTTGAACAGGGCTTACAGGGCTCTGATCAAAGTAGTGCACTATACAGTGAATATGGTGCCATTTGGGATGAAACCCCTGCCTCTCAAGATAGTTCTTGTCTTTGACAGTTCAAGGAAACACTTCAATGAAAGAGACACATACCTGTACAAGTAATCTGTATAATATACATGTATATCCCTGAAAGACACAAAGACAAAAATGTGTGAATGTTGGTCCATGTTCAGTACAGTGGACTGAATTTGAATAAACTGAGTAAATACCTCAGCAAATGCAAGTAGGGGAAAGAGGATACCTAGTCAGTTGCGCAGCGCAACTGAATGCATTCAATAGAGGTGTCTGCTACCGATCGTCTGCTACCTGGCTCGATTATCTGACATTTTAAGACTTTTCTACTCCATTGTCGTTATTAAAGTACAGCTTCAACGCTTCAAATGATGTATAATACATTGCAATTGGCAAGCCTGTTGGGAATAAATGTAGCAAGTGTATTGAATTAAGTTGACTTCAATTCCCACTGAAACAGAAGGGTAATTCCCAGGAATTGTATCTCTGGGGATTAAAAATTACAACTGTCTAAACCAGTGGTTCTCAACTGGTTTTGCCTCGGGACTCAAATTGAACCAGGTTGTCTCAGTCGAGACCCAATATTTGCATCACAAAGAAGAATTGCTAAAATACAATCTGGAAAAACAATTTTTTACGCTATATTGATAGTAAATGTAGCAATTATATGAAAAGGGAACAACATTCCCACCTCGTTCATTGTCAATAATACAAATGTTCCCATATTCTTGATGAAGAATGTTAATAAACTCACTGATTTGAGACCACAAAATCAGCCACAAATAGCGCTGCTAATACAGTAGCTCTATATTGAAAATACTGTGAATGAAGAAAAATTGTTCAGAGAATAAATTATGTAAAAGATATAATTTCTACACACTTTCTACTTGGTTCAAGTCATTAAAGTTCAGACTGGATTATTTTAAAATTAAAATAACCAAATAAAAACATATTTATATATACACTACCAGTCAAAAGTTTGAACACACCTACTCATTCAAGGGTTTTTCTTTATTATTACTATTTTTTACATTGTAGAATAATAGTGAAGACATCAAAACTATGAAATAACACATATGGAATCATGTAGTAACCAAAAAAGTGTTAAACAAATCAAAATATATTATATATTTGAGATTCTTCAAATAGCCACCCTTTGCCATGATGACAGCTTTGCACACAATTGGCATTCTCTCAACCAGCTTCATGAGGTAGTCACCTGGAATGCATTTCAATTAACAGGTGTGCCTTCTTAAAAGTGAATTTGTGGAATTTATTTCCTTCTTAATGCATTTGAGCCAAACAAGGTAGGGGGGGTATACAGAAGATAGCCCTATTTGGTAGTCCATATTATGGCAAGAACAGCTCAAATAAACAAAGAGAAATGACAACAACAACACAATTAGACCCAACCAAATCATAAGAAAACAAAAAGAGAATTACTTGACACATTGGAAAGAATTAACAAAAAAACAGAGCAAACTAGAATGCTATTTGGCTCTAAACAGAGAGTACACAGTGGCAGAATACCTGACCACTGTGACTGACCCAAACTTAAGGAAAGCTTTGACTATGTACAGACTCAGTGAGCATAGCCTTGCTATTGAGAAAGGCCGCCGTAGGCAGACCTGGCTCTCAAGAGAAGAAAGGCTATGTGCACATTGCCCACAAAAGGAGGTGGAAACTGAGCTGCACATCCTGCCAAATGTATGACCATATTAGAGACACATATTTCCCTCAGATTACAGAGATCCACAAAGAATTCGAAAACAAACCCAATTTTGATAAACTCCCTTATCTACTGGGTGAAAAATCACATTGTGCCATCACAGCAGCAAGATTTGTGAGCTGTTGCCACTAGAAAAGGGCAATCAGTGAAGAACAAACACCATTGTAAATACAACCCATATTTATGTTTATTTATTTTCCCATTTGTACTTTAACTATTTGCACATTGTTACAACACTGTATATATACAAAATATGACATTTGAAATGTCTTTATTCTTTTGGAACTTCTGAGTGTAATGTTTACTGTTAATATTTATTGTTTATTTCACTTTTGTTTACTATTTACTTCACTTGCTTTGGCAATGTTAACATACGTTTCCCATGCCAATAAAGCCCTTAAATTGAAATTGAATTGAATTGAAATGACAGTCCATCATTGCTTTAAGACATGAGGATCAGTCAATACGGAAAATTTCAAGAACTGTGAAAGTTTCTTCAAGTGCAGTCACAAAAACCATCAAGCGCTATGATGAAACTGGCTCTCATGAGGACCGCCACAGGAATGGAAGACCCAGAGTTACCTCTGCTGCAGAGGATAAGTTCAATAAGAGTTCCCAGCCTCAGAAATTGCAGCCCAAATAAATGCTTCACAGAGTTCAAGTTACAGACACATCTCAATGTCAACTATTCAGAGGGGACTGTATGAATCAGGCCTTCATGGTCGAATTTCTGCAAAGAAACCACTACTAAAGGACACCAATAATAAGAAGAGACCTGCTTGGGCCAAGAAACACATGCAATGGACATTAGACCGGTGGAAATTAGTCCTTTGGTCTGGAGTCCAAATTGGAGATTTTTGGTTCCAACCGCCATGGCTTTGTGAGACGCGGTGTGGGTGAGCGGATGATCTCCGCATGTGTAGTTCCCACCGTAAAGCATGGAGGAGGAGGTGTTATGGTGTTGGGGTGCTTTGCAGGTGACACTGTCTGTGATTTATCAAGGCACACTTAACCAGCATGGCTACCACAGCATTCTGCAGCGATACGCCATCCCATCTGGTTTGGGCTTAGTGGGACTATCATTTGCTTTTCAACAGGACAATGACCCAACACACCTCCAGGCTGTGTAAGGGCTATTTTACCAAGAAGGAGAGTGATGGAGTGCTGCATCAGATGACCTGGCCTCCACAATCCCCCGACCTCAACCCAATTGAGATGGTTTGGGATGAGTCGGACCCGCAGAGTGAAGGAAAAGCAGCCAACAAGTGCTCAGCATATGTGGGAACTCCTTCAATACTGTTGGGAAAGCATTCCAGGTGAAGCTAGTTGAGAGAATGCCAAGAGTGTGCAAAGCTGTCATCAAGGCAAAGGGTGGCTATTTGAAAAATCTCAAATGTTGATTTGTTTAACACTTTTTTGGTTACTACATGATTCCATATGTGTTATTTCATAGTTTTGATGTCTTCACTATTATTCTACAATGTAAAAAATAGTACAAATAAAGAAAAACCCTTGAATGAGTAGGTGTGTCCAAACTTTTGACTGGTACTGTATATATACAGTTTAGAATCACTGGTCTAAACTACTCTGGCCATGGTGATCATCTTAATCCTGAACTATGGTGGCTTGTGTATGTGGAACAGCTGGTGTGTGTGAGGGATGGGACAGAGGGTATGTCTATCGTGTGTGTGTGTTTGTCAGAGGCCTAGAGACATAACTTTACACACACAACAGAGAGCCCACACACAGACTGAGACACTGACAACAGCATGAGCTGGGCCTGCCGCAACCTCAGGGCTCTATTTCATGGTTTTACATGCATGCACACATACACACACACACACACACACACACACACACATACACACCACCTCATGCTTTAGTCTAGGTCAGTGGTTCCCAATCAGGGGTACTAGGACCCTGGGGTACTTGAAAAGAACCATGAGACCATAGGGCATAGACTTACTGGTAAAATGCGCATGAGGGGGGTACTTCAGGGGTACTCTGGGCAGAGAAAAAGTTGCTGTTACAGTAACCGGAAAAGGTTGGGAACCACTGATCTAGGAAACACACTATACAGTAACAATACATAGAAAATGGTACAGTAGAAACAGAGACAATGGCTGCTTCTGGCCTCAAGGAACATACTGCACTCTTAATGGGGCGGCAGGTAGCTTAGTGGTTAAGAGCGTTGTGCCAGTAACCGAAAGGTCGCTGGTTCTAATCCCCGAGCCGACTAGGTGAAAAATCTGTCGATGTGCCCTTGAGCAAGGCACTTAACCCTAATTGCTCCTGTAAGTCGCTCTGGATAAGAGCGTCTGCTAAATGACCTATTATTATTATTATTATTAATGGCTCCTAAAGGAACATACTGCACTCTTAATGGCTCCTAACGGAACATACTGCACTCTTAATGGCTCCTAAAGGAACATACTGCACTCTTAATGGATCCTAAAGGAACATACTGCAGTCTTAATGGCTCCTAAAGGAACATACTGCACTCTTAATGGCTCCTAAAGGAACATACTGCACTCTTAATGGATCCTAAAGGAACATACTGCAGTCTTAATGGCTCCTAAAGGAACATACTGCACTCTTAATGGCTCCTAAAGGAACATACTGCACTCTTAATGGCTCCTAAAGGAACATACTGCACTCTTAATGGATCCTAAAGGAACATACTGCAGTCTTAATGGCTCCTAGAGGAACATACTGCACTCTTAATGGCTCCTAAAGGAACATACTGCACTCTTAATGGCTCCTAAAGGAGCATACTGTACTCTTAATGGCTCCTAAAGGAACATACTGCACTCTTAATGGATCCTAAAGGAACATACTGTACTCTTAATGGCTCCTAAAGGAACATACTGCACTCTTAAAGACTCCTAAAGGAACATACTGCACTCTTAATGGCTCCTAAAGGAACATACTGTACTCTTAATGGCTCCTAAAGGAACATACTGCACTCTTAATGGCTCCTAAAGGAACATACTGCACTCTTAATGGATCCTAAAGGAACATACTGTACTCTTAATGGATCCTAAAGGAACATACTGCAGTCTTAATGGCTCCTAAAGGAACATACTGCACTCTTAATGGCTCCTAAAGGAACATACTGCACTCTTAATGGCTCCTAAAGGAACATACTGTACTCTTAATGGCTCCTAAAGGAACATACTGCACTCTTAAAGGCTCCTAAAGGAACATACTGCACTCTTAATGGCTTGGCTGCTTCTAGCCTAAAGGAACATACTGCACTCTTAATGACTCCTAAAGGAACATACTGCACTCTTAATGGCTCCTAAAGGAACATACTGCACTCTTAATGGCTCCTAAAGGAACATACTGCACTCTTAATGGCTTGGCTGCTTCTAGCCTAAAGGAACATACTGCACTCTTAATGACTCCTAAAGGAACATACTGCACTCTTAATGGCTCCTAAAGGAACATACTGCACTCTTAATGACTCCTAAAGGAACATACTGCACTCTTAATGGCTCCTAAAGGAACATACTGCACTCTTAATGGCTCCTAAAGGAACATACTGCACTCTTAATGGCTTCTAAAGGAACATACTGCACTCTTAATGGCTCCTAAAGGAACATACTGCACTCTTAATGGCTCCTAAAGGAACATACTGCACTCTTAATGGCTCCTAAAGGAACATACTGCACTCTTAATGGCTCCTAAAGGAACATACTGTACTCTTAATGACTCCTAAAGGAACATACTGCACTCTTAATGGCTCCTAAAGGAACATACTGCACTCTTAATGGCTCCTAAAGGAACATACTGCACTCTTAATGGCTCCTAAAGGAACATACTGCAGTCTTAATTGCTCCTAAAGGAACATACTGCACTCTTAATGGCTTGGCTGCTTCTAGCCTAAAGGAACATACTGCACTCTTAATGACTCCTAAAGGAACATACTGCACTCTTAATGGCTCCTAAAGGAACATACTGCAGTCTTAATTGCTCCTAAAGGAACATACTGCACTCTTAATACCCCCAGACCAACCCAGACAGAGACAGACAGACAGACAGACAGACAGGCAGACAGACAGACAGACAGAACGACAGACAGAACGACAGACAGAGCCACCAAGGCTTCTTAGGCCAAGTATTATCTATCCTGTTGCCTAGTCACTTTATCCCTACCTATATGTACATATATACCTCAATTACCTCATACCCCTGCACCCTGACTCATTACTGGTACCCCATGTATATAGCCATGTTATTGTTACTCACTGTGTGTTTATTCCTGGTGTTATTATTTTTCTATTATTTCTCTTTTTTTCTCTCTGCATTGTTGGGAAGGGCCTGTAAGTAAACAAGCAGACAGTGAAGTATAACTCTGTCCCAACCTCAAACCCCACTACACCGCTGTAATACACACTACATAAAACAGAATGAATCACTGCTCCTTCAAAGTGATCGGAAACTCAAGCGTGAGGTTTGCCAGGACGATCCCACCTGGGAATCTTTAGGAATCACGGAACGATGGAATAAAAACAATCATCTCTCAAAACACGGCATATTTTACATTTCCCCCACCCCACCTCCTGCTGTATGTCATCTACTATTAGAAGGGAAGAGGATCACAGTGAGTAACCTCTTTGGCCCAGACCAGTGTGTGTGTGTGTGTGTGTGTGTGTGTGTGTGTGTGTGTGTGTGTGTGTGTGTGTGTGTGTGTGTGTGTGTGTGTGTGTATACATGAGACGGACCCGACCACCCAGACAGGCACCCAAGCCCCACAGCTCGGCTCTCCCCAGGAATGAGTGCCAAATCCCAGCCCCGTTTGGCCGTTTCCCTTGGCCCAAAACCACCCGTAATGGAGCTTTTATCAGAGACCATCCTTAGCTAGAGGAGGGTAACCTCCAACTCACACAGTCGCTCCACTCCACACCTGCAATGAAAGCTGTCCCACTGCAACTGCAATACTGTCTCTTCCTCTGGGCTATTCCGGGCTTAGGTTAACTAGTTAGTCAGGACCCCCGTCTCCACACACGCACATTTAGCTGCCCGCGGAATGCCTGGGTTAAATCATGTCTGTTTGTTTTAGGCAAATACTAAATATTCACTAGTGGTTAGGTTCCGATTCCTTCTCATTATTTTGTGTTAAGCTCTGTAATCTGCAATGGCCATTTTATCCCTCTCGAACCCCCGAAATAATCATAAGCTAATATTGACGCGTGCTAAAGACGTGAGCCTGCGGTTAGAAGGCTGGGAACAGGCAAGAGGAGCCAAACTGAAAACCCACAAAGCTACACAGAGATCAGAGAAAGACAGAGGAACAAACTCTGTCTCAAACGCAAACCGTCGACCATCTCTCAATCTCTCCATCTCTCACACTCACACGCTATTTTATTTTCAGAAAGACCAACACGAGAGAAAACAGTCCCGGCTTCCATTGGTGTTGTTATAGTTACCTGAAAGCAATTTTCTCCAGCCAAAACAAATTAGAATCGCTCAGATACAGTATGTGGTGTGTGTGTGTGTGTGTGTGTGTGTGTGTGTGTGTGTGTGTGTGTGTGTGTGTGTGTGTGTGTGTTTATCCATGACGGTGCAGCAGTCTTAAAGGAAGAAGAGCAGGGAGCTCACACCTTTTTATAGCAACAGTTTATTTACCCATGCTTATTTGGCTACTGTGAAGGCGACTATTATTTTCTGCTGTTGCCAGCGGTAACAGAGCCCACTGGTAGTGCTGGGCTGTGGGCCTGGCGTGGGTCCTGTCCTCACGCACCATGCACGCACATACTGTACATTTACACACACTCACGCACACACACACACACACACTCAGGGGTGTACAGAGCCAGCGACTAAATAAGATGTCCATGCACACACACACACACCGTCCCTACAGTACAGTGATGAAGGAGTGCTCTGTCCCTCTGTGGCCAGGGTGGTGAGGAGTTACCCAGGGGACACTCTGCCCTGTGGAGCGCTGGCGTCTGAGGCCACATTCACACGGCAGGGCAGACGAGACCAGGCCGCCAGGACACCCACATGACACTGGAGCCAGAGAATCCTGCACCTTTCTCACAGCCAAACCCCACACCTCAGTCACTTTTACCGGACTCCTCACCCTCTCTTATGCAATGTTGTTGCTAAAGTAGGATAGTGGGATTAAACAGAGAGGACATTTTTAAGATGGTTCATTGCATTGACAAATAACTGCAGTGATCAATTTGAGAGATTTGTATGCCTTTCTACCTAGTTGAGGAGTACAAAACGAAAACAATACAAAACATAATGAAACTGTAGAATCTCATCACCTGATAATGTTTTTAGGTAGTTTACACTTTCCACCCTCTTCTCTCCACTTCCCCCTACAGTATGTTATGGAGAGAGGGGAAAGGGGCCTCCATCCACTCATTACTGCTTAGTTATACCCAATCCCTCAAACCCCCTCTCTCTCTCACCCCCCCCTCCCCCCACCTCCCTCAGCCCCCTCACCCCCTCACTCTCTCACACCCCTCTCTCTCACCCCCTCCCCCCACCTCCCTCAGCCCCTCACCCCCCTCACTCTCTCACACCCCTCTCTCTCACCCCCTCAAACCCCCTCTCTCTCTCAACCCCTCACCCTCTCTCTCTCATCCCCCTCACCCTCTCTCTCTCACCCCACTCACCCCCCTATCTCTCTCACCCCCCTCTCTCTCACCCCCCTCACCCCTTCTCTCTCTCCCCCCCTCACCCCTCTGGAGGGGGTCACAGGGTTATTGTGATAATACAGCAGTAAGGCTGTACCAACCTGTGCAGGTGTCTGTGAATGGAGGGACTTCAACTGAACGTAGCATCAAAGCTACCAGGTAGAGGGGTGGAAGGATGGAAGGGTGGAGTGGTGGAGGGGGGGAGTGGTGGAGGGATGGAGGAGGGGAGTGGTGGAGGGATGGAGGAGGGGAGTGGTGGAGGGATGGAGGGATGGAGAAGACCATCATAAGGGTAGGGCCTCTGCCTAAAAAAAACTAAAAAGCAAGAAAGAAGAATGGGATCTGTGTGAGTTAAATACACGACCATACAGGTTTCTTCTCTTTGATTTGGTGTCTTTGAGGTAGCTAAGTGCCATGGGGGCGCTGATGTCAGCTGCAGCGTAGTGATCATTTGCAGATGGTGACAAAGGACTGGATAATAAGGTAGGTTATCCTCAACAGAATAGACGACATGGGACAGGGGCTGCCCAGCAAACAGTGAACGTTCCTACAACATTAGGTAATGTTCCAATGGAACCCAATATGGTTTACAGCTAACGTTACCATTACAAGATTCCATTAATGTTTTTTTAATCTCCCGGGAACATTCTTTGATTAATATACAGTAGATTTATAGAAATATCACTGGAGAACAGAGAACAGAAGCTGTAGACAGAAACATTTTCTGTGAGAATTGTGTGTCCTGTGGAATATTGTGGTTGGCACAGTTTTCAACCTGTTATCAAATCAAATCAAATTGTATTGGCCACATGCGCCGAATACAACAGGTGCAGACATTACAGTGAAATGCTTACTTACAGCCCTTAACCAACAGTGCATTTATTTTTAATAAAAAAGTAAAATAAAACAGCAACAAAAAAGTGTTGAGAAAAAAAGAGCAGAAGTAAAATAAAATAACAGTAGGGAGGCTATTTATACAGGGGGGTACCGGTGCAGAGTCAATGTGCGGGGGCACCGGCTAGTTGAGGTAGTTCAAGTAATATGTACATGTGGGTAGAGTTAAAGTGACTATGCATAAATAATTAACAGAGTAGCAGCAGCGTAAAAATATGGGGTGGGGGGTGTCCGGGTAGCCATGATTAGCTGTTCAGGAGTCTTATGGCTTGGGGGTAGAAGCTGATGAGAAGTCTTTTGAGGGCCTTCCTCTGACACCGCCTGGTATAGAGGTCCTGGATGGCAAGCAGTTGCCATACCAGGCGGTGATGCAACCAGTCAGGATGCTCTCGATGGTGCAGCTGTAGAATTTTTTGAGGATCTGAGGACGCATGCCAAATCTTTTCAGTCTCCTGAGGGGGAATAGGCTTTGTCGTGCCCTCTTCACGACTGTCTTGGTGTTTGGACCATGATAGTTCATTGGTGATGTGGACACCAAGGAACTTGAAGCTCTCAACCTGTTCCACTACAGCCCAGTCAATGAGAATGGAGGCGTGCTCAGTCCTCTTTTTTTTCCTGTAGTCCACAATCATCTCCTTTGACTTGGTCACGTTGAGGGAGAGGTTGTTATCCTGGCACCACACGGCCAGGTCTCTGACCTCCTCCCTATAGGCTGTCTCATCGTTGTCGGTGATCAGGCCTACCACTGTTGTGTTGTCGGCAAACTTAATGATGGTGATGGAGTCATGCCTGGCCATGCAGTCATGGGTGAACAGGGAGTACAGGAGGGGACTGAGCACGCAACCCTGAGGGGCCCCCGTGTTGAGGATCAGTGTGGCAGATGTGTTGTTACCTACCCTTACCACCTGGGGGATCCAGTTGCAGAGGGAGGTATTTAGTCCCAGGATCCTTAGCTTAGTGATGAGCTTTGAGGGCACTATGGTGTTGAATGCTGAGCTGTAGTCAATGAATAGCATTCTCACGTAGGTGTTCCTCTTGTCCAGGTGGGAAAGGGCAGTGTGGAGTGCAATAGAGATAGCATCATCTGTGGATCTGTTGGGGCGGTATGCAAATTGGAGTGGGTCTAGGGTTTCTGGGATAATGGTGTTGATGTGAGCCATGACCAGCCTTTCAAAGCACTTCATGGCTACAGACGTCAGTGCTACGGGTCGGTAGTCATTTAGGCAGGTTATCTTAGTGTCCTTGGGCACGGGGACTATGGTGGTCTGCTTGAAACATGTTGGTATTACAGACTCAGTCAGGGACATGTTGAAAATGTCGGTGAAGACACTTGCCAGTTGGTCAGCACATGATCGGAGTACACGTCCTGGTAATCCGTCTGGCCCTGCTGCCTTGTGAATGTTGACCTGCTTAAAAGTCTTACTCACATCGGCTACGGAGAGCGTGATCACATAGTCATCCGGAACAGCTGGTGCTCTCATGCATGCTTCAGTGTTGCTTGCCTCGAAGCGAGCATAGAAGTGGTTTAGCTCGTCTGGAAGTCTTGTGTCACTGGGCAGCTCGCAGCTGTGCTTCCCTTTGTAGTCTGTAATATTTTTCAATCCCTGCCACATCCGACGAGCGTCAGAGCCGGTGTAGTATGATTCAATCTTAGTCCTGTATTGACTCTTTGCCTGTTTGATGGTTCGTCGGAGGGCATAGCAGGATTTCTTATAAGCGTCCGGGTTAGAGTCCTGCTCCTTGAAAGCGGCAGCTCTACCCTTTAGCTCAGTGCGGATGTTTCCTGTAATCCATGGCTTCTGGTTGGGGTATGTACGTACGGTCACTGTGGGGATGACATCATCGATGCACTTATTGATGAAGCCAGTGACTGATGTGGTGTACTCCTCAATGCTATCTGAAGAATCCCGGAACATGTTCCAGTCTGTGCTAGCAAAACAGTCCTGTAGTTTAGCATCTGCGTCATCTGACCACTTTTTTAATAACCAAGTCACTGGTGCTTCCAGCTTTAGTTTTTGCTTATAAGCAGGAATCAGGAGGATAGATTTAAGGTCAGATTTGCCAAATGGAGGGCGAGGGAGATGTTACATAGGATGGAGATGTCTGAGACAAGAAGGAGCGCTAGAATGCAGACTAGAATAGAAAAAGTTAATTTAAAACCCACTGGTCTGCATTCTGGATCTGGGCTCAGAGACTAGCTGATGGAAGGAAGCCAGGCAGCTTCACACGGGAGGAGAGGGGGAAATTAAGGAGATGAGAGAAGGAGATGGAGTGAGACAGGAAGAAAAGGGTGGCGGGGGAGAGGGAACAGGGGGTTGGAAGTGGGGGGTTGGAAGTGATATCGCTGAAATCTGGGGGTTTACCGGACGGTGATGGACGAGGGACACTGAGTGATGGAGAGAATTGTTGGAGGAGAGAATTGATGGAGGGATTGGGGGGAGGAGTGATGGAGGGGGTGAGCTGGTTGTGCCTGACAAGTACCACCCCTCACCCCCCAAAAATCTACATTGTCCACATTACTTCCCCCATAACCACAGAGAGAGACAGAAAGAGAGAGACAGAAAGAGAGAGAGACAGAAAGAGAGAGAGAGACAGAAAGAGAGAGAGACAGAAAGAGAGAGACAGAAAGAGGGAGAGACAGAAAGAGAGAGACAGAAAGAGAGAGAGACAGAAAGAGAGAGACAGAAAGAGAGAGAGACAGAAAGAGAGAGATACAGAAAGAGAGAGAGACAGAAAGAGAGAGAGACAGAAAGAGAGAGACAGAAAGAGGGAGAGACAGAAAGAGAGAGAGACAGAAAGAGAGAGACAGAAAGAGAGAGAGACAGAAAGAGAGAGAGACAGAAAGAGAGAGACAGAAAGAGGGAGAGACAGAAAGAGAGAGACAGAAAGAGAGAGAGAGAAAGAGAGAGACAGAAAGAGAGAGACAGAACGAGAGAGAGACAGAAAGAGAGAGAGACAGAAAGAGAGAGACAGAAAGAGGGAGAGACAGACAGAGATACAAATAGACCGTATTGGTTGAAAGAAGAAAGAAAATGCAGGAGGTCACAGTGTGAAGGATGCCCATGAAATCCTGTCTGTTTCCTGACCTCAGTGTTTCATTGACAGACCCAGAAAAGAGACGGAGAGGGAGAGAAACCCCTCAGATCAGCATAATGACTGGGGAGATAACACCAGGCCGGTAGGCTGGATTAATGATTCAAGGGGAATCAAGGAGACGGGAAGAGAAGGGCATTCCACAAGTGGTTTGTCATGTTCCCTCTGCTGTGACCCCCTGGGATGACCCCAGCATGCATCTCCCAGCTCCAGATACTCTCCCCAGCAGCAGGCCCAGAGCTTCCATCTCCAGAGTGTGGAGTCACTTTGTTCTGACATCATCATCCTTTACTCTGAAGGAAGCACTGACAGGGCCATTAGGTCCATTGAAGAGAGATGGATGGGAGCACTTTGTCTTCTGAAGGAGGAGGAGAAAGAAGTTAACTGATAGGATGAGGAGGAGGATATAGAATATAGAATAGAGACTGAATAGCAGAGGATGTTATGCAGCAGAGTAAATGGAACAGATCAAGATAGAAAGAAACTAAACAAATAGAAATTAATAGAACGATGGATCAGACTTGACTAGAATAGACTAGACTAGAATAAATAAAATAGTATAGAATAGAATAGATTTGCTGTTGCCGACTGAAACAGGCCTCCTTACCTCCTCCCAGTCCAGCCTTAAGACTGCCATGTACAGTGAGACAGGTCAGCCCTATAGACTGCCATGTACAGTAAGACAGGACAGCCGTATAGACTCACATGTACAGTAAGACAGAACAGCCCTATAGACTGCCATGCACAGTAAGACAGAACAGCCCTATAGACTGCCATGTACAGTAAGACAGAACAGCCCTATAGACTGCCATGTACAGTAAGACAGGACAGCCGTATAGACTCACATGTAAAGTAAGACAGGACAGCCGTATAGACTACCATGTACAGTAAGACAGAACAGCCCTATAGACTGCCATGTACAGTAAGACAGAACAGCCCTATAGACCAGAGGTTGGAACCGGTTCATGGAACAGAACAGAAAACTGGAAAATAACAAAATAGCAAAGCCCTCACTCTCACTCAGAAACGTATTCCAGTGTCTGCCTGCAAGCTGCACATCTTTGCCAGTGTATGTGCGTGTTTAGGCTATCTGCCCCTCCCCCCTCCAAAGCATAGCCTACTGTACTGACGTTACAATCGTGATTCAGAAGATAGGGAGAGAGTTTTATTAGCTAGAGAAGAATGGTTTAACTTTTTCAATGCTAGTTAAGGATACTATAGGCCTAGTTATCATGTTTCACGTTGGATTTATTAACTACAAAAAGGTAAGACGTGTTTTTAATTCTGGTGCCGCTCTGCACACACAAGCTTGTTAGCTAGCTAGCTCAAAGGACATTCAAAGTTCCTCCATAGAAGCCACTCCTCTTAGGTATAATTATGTGGACCTAATTTTGTAACGATCCCGGCAGTCTGAGTCGGGTCCTGTCTGTGGACTAGTTTTTCTGCTCGGGATCTCCAGTTTCCCGAGGGTTCTGGAACGCTCCGGGGAGCTCTCTTGATTTCCGCACCTGCATCCCATCAGCAATCTGCACACCTGGTCCTGATCATCACCCTTCTTAGGCTCTGGCCTAACATCCATTCCCTGCCGGATCGTTAGCCATGAACAGTAGGTTTACCAGAGTATCAGTCTTCAGAGCTTCTAGCGTTAGTTTTGTTGTTTTGCACCTTGTTGGTTTTGTTGTTTACTTACCTCCGTTTTGTTCCATCTGCAGTCACTCGTCCGAACCCTCATCCAACCTCTGCCTGGTGGTCGGCGGCTGCCGAGCCATGATTGGATCAACCACTGCACCCCCCAACAACTAATCAACGCCGCCCGCTCTGTTCCCTGGATTATTCAGCATCACTCTTGAATTTGTAAATAAACACTCACCTTCGTTTCAACTTACCTTGTCCTGGTCTGCTTCTGGGTTCTGGCTTTGTAACTCGTGACAAATTTAGATAATGTATGTCATAACAAGATGCCCAGCGCTTCAAGTCTCCTCTCTCGATCTCTCCCCACCCGCGAAATTTCAGTCTCATCTTGCACCATAGGCTACACTTGTCTGTCCATCACGCATGTAAACAACTAGCTTGCCTTCTCTATCCACACTGATTGGTGAAGTAATTTAATGAGCTAAATTGAGAAAACTGTTGATTTCACAGGTTAAAAAAGGAACAAAGATGAACAATATAAACCGTAAATTTTTTGGGGTTTGAACCTGTTCAGAACTTTATTTTGCTGGTTGGAACAGTGGAACGGAACGAAAAAAAATTGTGGTTCTGTTCAGAACTAAACGATTAGAGAAAAATGTTGGTTCCAACTCCTGCTATAGACTGCCATGTACAGTGAGACAGAAACAGCAGAGTCCTCCTCCATGTAACTACAGGAGACAGCATTCCCCTGGGGCAGACTGTAGCATGAAAGGGAGAGATCACCCGCTCTCAGCTGGAACCCCGGTCCACCAATGAGAAAGCCAGGAACCCTGTAACCAAGGCCTGGGGGCAGGGTTAGGGGTCAGGGGTCAGGGGTTGGAGGGGTGAAGAAGTGACAGAAAGGCGATTGATGCCTGCTGACAAAACCTGAGCCCACTGGGTCTGTAGCTCTATCCCTGGGGTTTGGGGGAAATCTGATGCACCCCTCCCCGACACCCCCAACGTACCACGGCACCCCTCAACCCGCCTCCCTGTCCTGTCCTGTCCCATACTGTAAAGGGGCAACATGGTCTCAGTAAAAGGAGAGCTCTGACATATGCAGTATAACATTACATGCAGAACCAAATTCCTTCAGAGGGGTCATCCAATGTGTGTGTGTGTGTTGAGGGGTTGCAGGGGGGGGGCTAGAGGGGTTGGAGTGTGGTGGTGGTAGGGGGGTTTGGGGGTGAGGAGGGCTGGGGGTATATGGTTGAACTGTCACAGATCGAGTTACATGGGGGACCAATCCCTGAAACGAAAACACTGTTAAATCTCACAAATGGATTTTCAAAGATATTGTTACATGCAGCCAACAGGCCTCCATGAGGAAAAATAGTAAAATAGTAAAAAAAGAGGCAGACAGGTTATTTTTGTTGTTTATTTTTACTTTCAGTCACCACCATTTCGTCCCAGACCAGAGTGAACGAACATGTAACCCAGACCTGGCTCCCTCCTCCTCCCTCCTCCCTCCTCCCTCTTTCTCTTTCTCCACCTCTCTTCTTCTCTTCTTTCTTTACATGAAGTCATCTACGCAGAGTGGAATCTCAACGCAGCCCAGATTGATAGAATGTGAAACGCTCGCAAATGTATATGAAAATACAGTAAAGGCTCTATGATGAGATGAAACGTGTCACAATCTGTCTGAATCAGAGAAGCTGCCAAGACAATATAGTGCTTCTGTTTGGCCTCTCCTGGCTTCACCCTGGCTCATTACGCATAACCTGTCACGAAGTCCAGAGGTAGGTGTGTATGTGTGTGTGTGTGTGTGTGTGTGTGCGTGTGCGTGGGTGCGTGTGCGTGTGTGCGTGTGTGCGTGTGTGTGTTGAGAGGGATGGAATAGCATGGAAGCCAATGAGGAGCCTACAGGTCTGGCTATGCAGTCATAAACCCACCCAAAGGACCAGCCAGTCTCTGGAAGACAATGGCATCCTGGCTAAAATCCGGGCTAAATGAATGGCTACTGTATATTCCTAGATAGTTAATACTTACATACATATACTGTCCAGTATATACGGTAACTCTATGGCTGTATCCAACCCTTCTCCCAACACTGGAGCATTTAGAGCATTCCCCACATTACTCTTTGGAGGATATTCAATTCTTGAACAAAGCAGAACGTTCCTTCACCTTTTTCTTTTAACATGGGTAATACCAACAGACCTTCACCTTTTCTTTTAACATGGTTAATACCAACTGAACTTCACCTTTTCTTTTAACATGGGTAATACCAACTGACCTTCACCTTTTCTTTTAACATGGGTAATACCAACAGACCTTCACCTTTTCTTTTAACATGGTTAATACCAACTGAACTTCACCTTTTCTTTTAACATGGGTAATACCAACTGATCTTCACCTTTTCTTTTAACATGGGTAATACCAACTGATCTTCACCTTTTCTTTTAACATGGGTAATACCAACTGACCTTCAAAAAAAATTTAACATGGGTAATACCAACGGACCTTCACATTTTCTTTTAACATGGGTAATACCAACTGACCTTCACCTTTTCTTTAACCATGGGTAATACCAACTGAACTTCACATTTTCTTTTAACATGGGTAATACCAACAGACCTTCACATTTTCTTTTAACATGGGTAATACCAACTGACCTTCACCTTTTCTTTTAACATGGGTAATACTAACTGATTTTCACCTTTTCTCTGTCACTTGTTTACTTCTGAGGAGATGTGAGAAGAAGTTGAAAAACAAAGCTGGGCCATGTCCTCTCATAACTCCTTTGAACAAATCCCATTTTTAAACAAACCAAAAGGTTTTAAGATGACCCTCGTTCCATGCCTCTCACAGGTTTACTGGAAACCTGAGGAGAACACAAGAGAACAGAGGGAAAAGACTTAACCATTTCCATGATAACTGTTTTGATCAAACAACATAAAAGGTTCTAGACCTGAACCAGCCGACCTTCCTCCCACGTGACACTAGTTGCCTGATGTCTGAAGAGAGGTGAGTAGAGGTTAGACGCAACAAAACCACTTCCCTCATTAATTTTAAACCAAACAACTTTTTAATGCCTGAACTAGTTGACCTCCAGTCTCTCTCTCACACTAGTTCACTAGAAGAGAGGAGGAGGACAGAGGAGAACAGAGGGCTGGTGGTGTTTGAAGCCTAGCCTGGAGGTCATATTAACATCCCCGGTCACTTCCCCGGTGTTTCCTCTGCTGATTGGGCCTGTTTATCACATTAGGATAGAGGTCAAGGATGGGGTCAAACCAAAGCCAGGGCTAACCAACAGACCCACTCATAAACACTGTCCAGATCCTCAGATCTTGTCAGAAACATGAGAAAGTGTTAGGGTGGAATGTCATTGTAGTTTAGGAGGTTAGAAAGTGTATGTGGGACTTAGTAAGATAATTGCAAACACCCATCACCAACACAAACCTGCATTACCCCTCCTCCCCTCCACCCCTCCCCTCTTTCCGCCCCCTCCTCCTGTCTCCTCCCATCCCCTCCTCCCCTTCCCTCCCCTCCCCTCCTCCCCTCCTCCCTTCCCCGCCTCCTGTGTCATTTGCAGTGTCAGCCCTCCCTCTCCTACCTCAGTCCCTCAGATCACCGTGACTCTCACAGGAAGCTTTTATCTAACAGACAGGGGCCTAGTGTTAGTGTGGGCCTTTCACTGTGACCTGGGCCTCGCCTGGGCTCACCCTGTGGCAGAGGGGCAGCCCTCCCTGGGGCTGACAGGCCCGGGACCTCCCCTGGCTGGCCTAGTTGACCCTCTGGCTGCTCTAATTGTGTGTAATGCCAGGGCTGTGGCCCCTCGGGCCCCCCGGGGCCTCACTGTGGAGAGGCCTCAGGCTACGGGCCAATTATTTCCGTGTTGTTGACACAGACAACCTGACAGTCTCCCCTCTCTCTCTTTCAACTCTCTCTCCCACACAACTCCTGCCCTCCCCTCTTTCTTTCTTTCTTTCTTTCTTTCTCCCACTCCCTTCTCTCTTCAGGGACCACCTAGGTTTTCACAGCCCTTATGCACTCAGGAGGATTGGGTGTTTTTTTTCGTGCTGTGTTGGCAGGATCTTTTCAGTGTTGTGCGCCCACACACACATGCACGCCCGCATGCATGCATAAGCGTGAGTACACAAACACACACACACTCTGCATACCAGTGAAGAAGGCCATTAGCATGGCTGCCTGAGGCATGGCCAGGAAGGGAGGGTGTGAGAGGGTGTGAGAGGTCAAAGGGGAGCTGGGAATAACTGTGGTGTGTTAACCTCTCTCCAGCCCAAAATAGAACATTTCTATTTGGGATGATATGAGTGTTATTGTTGTCGGGTTGCCATAAGCTCTTTCCCTCCTCCTGTTCTCTCTACTCTCTGTCGCTCTCTCTCTCTCTAGCCTGGCCACAGATTTGATTGTGCTGTGCATAGCCAAGTCCTATGATCATTGTCAATGCCAAACAATGGCAACAACCATAGACGTTGGCTGAACACAGCACAAACAGATCTGGGACCACCAGACTGCTTTTTCTCTTTGCCAAACTTTGGTAATGGGAGTGGGGTGTGCAGGATTTTGCTCAAGCCCTACACAAACACACCTGATTCCACCAATCACCTGATCATCAAAACCTTGATAAGATTAATCAAGTGTGTTAGCGCTGGGCTGGAAATATAGCCTGAACAACATGGTGTTCTCCAGTACCAGGGTTGGTGTCCTCAGCTCTCTGCTTTATCTCTCTGTCCTGGTATTTGGTACAGGGCAGCTGTCTGCGATGTTTGGCGTGGATCACTGTTTGTGAACTCACTGGCTGGCTGGATCTCTGACTGTACTTCCCTGGAAGTCTTGATGTTGGAGCCGGGTTTCCTACCAGAGCTCTGGGCCACTGGGAGAAAGAGACAGGGAGTTCTTGAGAAGTTCTGTAGATGAAGTGGGAAGGTGCTCTTAGCTTTTCAGGGCTGAATTCTGACATACATTCAACTTTGAGGTCAATGCATTGATTTCAATGAGAAATAGAGTTCGTAGGAACCTTTGAGTAATACACTGCATTGCTTACAGTTTTTTACGATTGCTTACACACTAAAATTAAACTTTTCCCACAAATAGCAAAACCTTACACTCAAGGAGCAAAACATAAGGCTAGATTTGCACAACTGTAAGCACATTGTCAGCTTCACACTATTTGCAAAACATTACACACAGTGATTTGCAAAACACTAAACACACTTGTATACATCAGACACAGAAGTATATCATGATGTCACTTCCTTGCAATTCCAAAGCACTGACTGTCAAATTACCACACCTATGAGCCAATCTGTTAAACACAGCCATCAGGTGCACAAACACATTATTGCTAAATTGTAGACACACCAATCAGGTCTAAGCACTATAAAAATGCAGAAGGTAGGTTCACCTGCCTTCAACCAAAATGGAAGGAGTCAGAAGAAGAGTGAGGGTGAGAGGAGGAGTACACAGAGGAGGAGAAGGAGGTAGAGGAAGAGGCAGAGGCCGAGCCAGAGGTCGAGAAAGACCTGAAGCAGGAGGAGAACGTGCACAAAGAAGAAGAGGACCAAACTTATCAAATGACATTCGTGCAACATTAGTGGACCATGTTGTGAACCACAGATTGACGCTGAGGGAGGCTGGACTGAGAGTTCAGCCAAATCTTAGCAGATATACAGTGGCATCTGTCATAAGGACTTTTCGACAGGTTAAAGAAGATCTGTCTACAGTTACAGTAATCAGCCGCTTATTGTATGCACCATATCAGCACTTGTGATACCCCTTCCTGTGACATTGTACAGTAAGTTACATGTATTATTCTCTACATAGGATTGAGGGTCGGGAACGACAAGGAGGAAGGGGGCCCATATTCACGCAAGAACAAGAGAGAGAGATAATAAACATGGTTTTGGCCAATAATGCTATCAGACTCAGAGAACTGACCATGCCATTTTCAATAATGTCCATCAGGTCTCTCAGTCAACACTGGCACGCATCCTGAAAAGACATCAGGTTCAAATGAAACAACTTTATCGAGTGCCTTTTGAGCGGAATTCAGAGAGGGTCAAACGGCTGCGGCATGAGTTTGTGGGTTTGTATTGTTCACTTTAGCACTGTGATGTTGCATACTGCACACATGACTTTTTTACATTGACTGTATACTAGACCTATCCTGAACTACACAATCTTGTCTTTCACTGTATTTCAGAGAGTTTTGCAGATGGATGCTGAGGAAATCCTTAATGAAATCATATATATTGATGAGGCAGGGTTCAACCTCACAAAAGCAAGAAGGAGAGGCAGAAATATAATTGGCCACAGGGCTATAATCAATGTCCCAGTGGAATGTGGGGGTAACATCATGTCACGAATACCGCCGAGGCTGCTCCTCCTCTTTGTTCGGGCAGGCTTCGGCGTTCGTCGTCCCCGGAGTACTAGCTGCCACCGTTTGATGTTTCGATGTTCGTTTGGTCATGTCTAGTTTAGTGCACCTGTTTCGTATTCTGTCCTGATTATGTCAATTATAAGTTTCCCTGTGTTATGTTTTGGAGTTGTGTGTTGTTGTCCGCCTGTCGTTTGTCTGTTGGTTTATGTTGTGCTTTATTGTTTTACGCGTTGCACGTAGGTTTTCGCCTCCTGTGTTTTGAGGCCATTTATTTTCTGTATTGTGTATTCAGTCAAGTAAAGCTGTTTGACTTATCCGCTGTGTCCTGCGCCTGACTTCACCACCACATCCACAAGTACATCGTGACACATCACCCTTTGCACTGCCATTTCACAGCATGGGGTTCTCCTCCGTCATGCCAAAATGGGCCCTTACAACACACCTCACATTCTCGCATTTTTGGACCAATTGCACCACATCGTCACAGCAGGTAATGAAATGCACCAGATGCAATACACTGTCATCTGGGACAATGTGTCATTCCACCGCTCTGCTTTGGTCCAGAACTGGTTTCAACACCATCCACAGTTGACAGCACTATACGTTCCACCATACTCTCCGTTTCTAAACCCTATCGAATAGTTTTTCTCTGCATGGCGGTGGAAGGTTTACGATCTCCAGCCCCAGGCTCAGGTACCCCTCATTCAGGCCATGGAGGACGCCTGTGACCAAGTCGACGCCGCAGCTGTGCAAGGATGGATTCGACATTCAAGATGGATCTTCCCGCGTTGTCTTGCTAATGAGGATATTGCTTGTGATGTTGATGAAATTCTCTGGCCAGATCCAGCTAGGCGAAGAGATAATGTATAGTATGTTTACTGTAGTATTTTCTGTACAATATTGTCCGTTTTTTTCAGATTATTTTTTATGTTTGTTGTTGTTGTTATTTACTGTAATTGTAACCTGTACTGGATACAGTATTTTACGTTTGTCTGTTGTTTGCTGAGCTAACAGTGTTATGCACACTACTGTAGTAGCATGAAAACTGGGACATGTTTTGTTGTGATTCTCCATGTTGACATGTTGACTGATTTGGGTATATGGAGAGAAATAAATGATATTTTCCTCAGTCTGCAGCATTGGTCTTGTGTAGTGTTTGTATAGTTGCACTTTCTCTGTGTACTTCATGTACAGTACTCTAATCACTGAGAATTAGACTTGCTAAAAGTGTTTTAGGTTAGCAACAGCAGTGTGTAACTGGTTCAAAAAGATTTAAGTAATATGAAATGTGTGTGTTTCGTATGGTAACAAAATATTGTTCTTATGAAGTCGTGTATAGTTTTGACAAAAGTGTTCCATTTTGCAAATGATCTGAAGTGTTGTGCTACTTTGGTGTAGGGTTGTGCTAATTGTGTGTAGTGTTTTGACAAACCGGGCCCTGTTTTCAAAATTGTGCTTAAACAATTGAAAAAAACTGTAAGTTAGGATTCTGCCCTATGTCTGTCATTGTCCTCTCTGTGTCACTAGTCTGGATTGGTCATCATTTGACATTTTATTGACATCACCAGTCATCAAATGCGTATTTCCTTCCTGTTTTCAGTGACTCTGTGGGAATCTGTGAGGAGGCAGAGGTCAGATGTACGTCAATACATAGTGAGGAGAATGGAGAACAGCTAGCCTGTAGGCCTTGTCTTCTCCATGGATACTGCATGGAGCTGAGCCAGAGGAGTGGGGAGAAGACAAGGCCTACACTGTCAGGGATTACTGTATGCCAGCTGGATCATGATACACTGTGGGAGGGTGTGTGTGTGTGGGTGTGTGTGTGTGTGTGTGTGTGTGTGTGTGTGTGTGTGTGTGTGTGTGTGTGTGTGTGTGTGTGTGTGTGTGTGTGTGTGTGTGTGTGTGTGTGTGTGTGTGTGTGGGTGTGGGTGTGGTGTGTGTGTGTGTGTGTGTGTGTGTGTGTGTGTGTGTGTGTGGGTGTGGGTGTGTGTGTGTGTGTGTGTGTGTGTGTGGGTTATAATATGTTCCTTTCTGCAAGCTGTCAGCCATCAAGTTGGATGGGAATGAGGGGGAATGCCGAACCACAATGCCCAGAGGGTGTGTTTGTGTGTGCGTGTGTGTGCCTCCCCGTGTGCATTTGTGTGTGCTTGCCTGCTTGCCTGTGTGTGTGTGTGTGTGTGTGTGTGTGTGTGTGTGTGTGTGTGTGTGTGTGTGTGTGTGTGTGTGTGTGTGTGTGTGTGTGGGTGTGAGAGTAACCATAAACACTCCTCCCATGTAACCATCCAGTGCTCCACCCAGACAACCCCACCAGTGTAACTGTGAAGGCTCTGTCTCACCTAAGCCACCATGCTCATCCTATCACCTCTCTCCTGTCAGGTCTAGCAGTGGAGCTGTGCTGGTATTTGAAGCACGGAGACAAAGCAGTGTCCATGTGTACTACCCACACAGTGAGGTTCCACTGTGACCACCACCCGCTCCTGCCACGCTGCTGACACACCACAACGACGGGGTCCTAGAGCGTGTGTCTGTGTGCGCGTGCGTGTGTGTGTGTGTGTGCGTGCACATATGCATGCACGTTATCCCTCTGAGGAGGCAGGATAATTGATCTTTGAATGCCCGATTTTCTCAGAACTATCGCTCTCCTCTCCAGCCCTTATGACAGCCATTGTCCTGCAGCCAGACATGTCCCACCAGGTGTGTGATGTATAGACGACAGCTCCGTGATTTAACAAGTCAGGTCTGGCTTTTAACGAGAGAAGAGGACTTTAGAAACTTCAGCAGCCGGGATGATATGTAGAACCCTGGAGACTAACTGACCCAGAGGGGCCCTGTATGTCTGTCTCTCTAGCCCAGCGACAGTACCTTAGACTGGGGTGCGAGCCGCCAGGCGGCTGGGGGGCCTTTGGGTGTGACAAATGGGACACCTGAGCCAGACTGTAACACCAGCGGCGTGGTGGATCCCCCCCTAATCACCACAGTTAGCCCGTGGGACGCTCCAACTGCCTGACTTCCAGCGTCGGGTTTCGGATTCTAGGGGGAAGTGATGAAGGTGGGAGTTCTGACCCGTGGAGGGTGGGAGGGGAGGAGTGTCATGTTTATGTTCAACTGCGCCAACACACAAACACTTTTGGCTAATGCATACTGTACGTATACGTACATATACAGTACGCATTTGGACGTACACGCAGATGCATGTTCACATGCTCACGGGTATCTGTAAATGTACTTGGTGAATAAAGTGATTCTGATTCCGATTCTGATTCTGACAGACACACAGACACACACACACATAAACGGAGGAATACACACCTGGAGGAATACACACACACCCTTCCATCCCCGTCACCTCACACCATAAACTCAACACTCATGAGCCCCATAACTGTAAGTGTGATGAAGTTACTAGGGGGACAATCACAGACTCACTACTAGAGCTGTAGTTACTAGGGGGACAATCACAGACTCACTACTAGAGCTATAGTTACTAGGGGGACAATCACAGACTCACTACTAGAGCTATAGTTACTAGGGGGACAATCACAGACTCACTACTAGAGCTGTTGTTGCTAGGGGGACAATCACAGACTCAATCATAGTGCTGTAGTTACTAGTGGGACAATCACAGACTCACTCCTAGAGCTGGATTTTAGATCCTAGATCCTGACTAGTCCCAGACTAGGTTACAGACTGGGGCCTCCTGAGCAGATGGCCGACACATAGGAATGTCCTGAAATCAGATCATATTATATGCTATGGGTTAGGGTTAGTGATGACCGTCTAATAAACAGAGAATATATGGAGAGGATGGAGAGAAAACACCAGCTGTTCAAGTCTTATGACACTCTTGACTCTGTTCAGAGCCTTGGTGCGACCTCTTAAAACTTTCCCCTTCAATAACAGTTTGGAGGAAGTACAGTATTACAGTATTATTAGTCACAACCTGCACCACCAACTTCCCATATCAAATAAAACCAGGAAGTGAATTAAAGCCAGTGAATAAACACTTCCTCTAAATGTGTCATTGACAGATTTAATAAAGTTAAAGTTGGCCTACAGATCACAGTCTGCGGCTTTAAAGCTGGGCTACACTGCAGTCTCTAAATGTGTCATCAACAGTCAAATGTGGGTCCGGATGAGAGGGGGTTCTGAATTATAGACATCGCTTAGTGACATTGCTAGTCTGTTGACATGGCAAATAGATCAGTTACAGTGATAATTGAACATCTAATACCTTTGCATGTTTACATTTCTCTCCATCTCTTCTCTCTCTCTCTCTCCCTCTCCCTCCCTCCCTCCCTCCCTCCCTCCCTCCCTCCCTCCCTCTTTGGTTATATTTCTGGATCTCTGGAGCTACAGGGGGCCCGAGGACTGAAGCCTCTCTGTGTGGACACACTGAGGCACCCGACAGGGGTAGGCACCACCTTCCCTCACCTCTGCTGACACACAGTAATGCCTAATGGTAAGGAAGGGGGAAACTATTCAGCTCAGGGAGAGAGAGAGAGAGAGAGAGAGAGAGAGAGAGAGAGAGAGAGAGAGAGAGAGAGAGAGAGAGAGAGAGAGAGAGAGAGAGAGAGAGAGAGAGAGAGAGAGAGAGAGAGAGAGAGAGAGAGAGAGAGAGAGAGAGAGAGAGAGAGAGAGAGAGAGAGAGAGAGAGAGAGAGAAAGGGAGAGAGATTTCAGTAAACTTGGTCAACAGTGGCCTGCCTCTCAGTGCCAAAGCAAACTCTATTTGCACTTGTTTCTGCCCTTAATCGCTCATCTAAACAAGCTTGGGGGTTAGAACTGGGGAGAGAAGGGGAGAGGGGGGAGGAGGAGGAGGAGGGGGAGGTGGAAAGGTGAGGAGGCAATAAAGGGGAGAACGGTGGTGGGATTGGGTTTGCCAAAATAAATCCATGAATGCTCTCTTTCACTGGCTGGCATCTTTGATGTGAGCTATAATTGCAGCGCTCTTGTCCAGTCGTTGGAGCCTGTGGTGGTCCAGGC
This sequence comes from Coregonus clupeaformis, assembly GCF_020615455.1. Lineage (NCBI taxonomy): Eukaryota > Metazoa > Chordata > Actinopteri > Salmoniformes > Salmonidae > Coregonus > Coregonus clupeaformis. The sequence goes on from NC_059207.1 coordinate 87,029, forward strand.
CCCGGTTGTATGCAGTGATGTCTGGCTGCAACGTTGGGGAAACGTTGTGACTTGAAGCGAATCGGGTGCAGAAGCCTAACTGTAACATTGCAAAAAAGGGAGGTTGGGGAGGTGGAGGGAGGTTGGGGAGGTGGAGGTTGTAGGGAGGTTAGAAGGTGGAGGGAGGTTGGAGGGTGGAGGGAGGTTGGGGAGGTGGAGGGAGGTTGGGGAGGTGGAGGGAGGTTGGGGAGGTGGAGGTTGGAGGAGGTTAGGAGGTGGAGGGAGGTTGGAGGGTGGAGGGAGGTTGGGGAGGTGGAGGGAGGTTGGGGAGGTGGAGGTTGGAGTGAGGTTAGAAGGTGGAGGGAGGTTGGAGGGTGGAGGGAGGTTGGGGAGGTGGAGGGAGGTTGGGGAGGTGGAGGGAGGTGGAGGTTGGAGGGAGGTTGGGGAGGTGGAGGTTGGAGGGAGGTTAGAAGGTGGAGGGAGATTGGAGGGTGGAGGGAGGTTGGAGGGTGGAGGGAGGTTGGGGAGGTTGGGGTATGTGTGTCTGTGTGTGCATGCCTACGTGTGAGCATGAGTGTGTGTGTAAGTGTGTGCAGTCGTGTACCTGCGTGTGTTTGAGTGGGTGCGGCAACATCAGAGCCGGACGTAGAAGCCGAAGCTGCGGCAGGGAGGAAGTGACAGAGTAACATGTTCAGTGTTTAATACACATCTCCTTGATATTCTCTTTAGAAAGAAACCCCAGCCAACCTCGGGTTATTAAGGGTGTGTCCCAAATGACACCCTTTTGCCTATATAGTGCACTACTTTTGACCAGGGCCCATATACTGTAGCTCTGGTCAAAAGTAGGGCACTATGTATGGAATGGCGTGCCATTTTGGAGTCCCAACACTCTGTAGAATACAACACACAATGCACCTTACAGTTTAGATTATTTTACGCAATTCCCCCCCCCCCCCCAAGGGTGTGTTGTACTGTTAGTTGAGAGTTGCAGCACTCTGTGAAAAAGGGGAAACCCCAAACCCGCCGCGGTGTTAACTTCCACTGCACTTACTCTACCTACATGTCACTTTGAACTTGTTTTTTCCCTCCTTTAAATGGAAAATAAAATGGAAGTGGGATCAGTGCATGGTGTTGCTATAGCATACACACACACACCCTACAGTGCTTGTTGGGGCAAAGTGCCCTGCCTTGCTCAAAGGGGCTTTCTTGTGTTTGATTTCCTCGTGATGAGGACCGACCACTGACAGCTCACCTTGTTTGATGAGGAGCTCTTTGAAAGCCGGTCCCCTGTAAGCAGGTATTTTATTTATTTGATGTATTTCAGTACCCGGGCATCGCTCCAAGGTACACATTCCTTCTCCCTAGGGGCATAATGCCCTATCTCTTGTCCAGTGGAGTCTGGTCTAGTCTGGTCTCTGTTCTGGTCTGGTCTGGTATGGTCTGGACTGGTCTGGTCTGGTCTGTTCTCTAGTCTGGTCTGGTCTCTGGTCTGGTCTGTCTGTTCTCTGGTCTGGACTGGTCTCTGGTCTCTGGTCTCTGGTCTCTGGTCTCTGGTCTCTGGTCTCTGGTCTCTGGTCTCTGGTCTCTGGTCTCTGGTCTCTGGTCTCTGGTCTCTGGTCTCTGGTCTCTGGTCTCTGGTCTCTGGTCTGATCTCTAGTCTGGTCTGGTCTGGTCTCTGGTCTCTGGTCTGCTCTCTAGTCTGGTCTGCTCTCTGGTCTGGTCTCTGATCTCTGGTCTCTGGTCTCTGGCCTGGTCTCTGGTCTCTGGTCTGGTCTGATCTCTAGTCTGGCCTGATCTGGTTGTGGTGAAGAGGAATGCCAGGCAGGGAACCTCGGCTCTCCCCCATCCTAGCGCCCACCATCATGGCTCTATCAAGCAATCAATCAAACGTATTACCAAAGCCCTTCATCACATAATGGTATTCTCAGTGGTTTTCCCCTTCTATTGTCATATATCCATCAACTCATAGTATACCTCACTGTTCACCATCTGTTATTGCTCATCTAGCCTTCTATTCTTCTCTTCTTTACTGTTCCTTCTCTTCTTTACAGTAAACGAACACATTGGCTGCTGGTGAACTCTTACATCAAAAACTCTGTGGTCATGACCACTCGAAAGCATCTGCCAAAGCTCCTTAAAGCCACAATCCGTAATTTGTTTGTCAGCCTAAAGGCAGGCCCACCAGATGGGGGCTAACCTATTGAATAGCTGTAAAAATCGCAGATTGCACCTTTAATAAATTCCCCAGTATTTCTTCCTGGCCACACATAACCCCTCATGTATTTTAGATTGTATCTATGGTGGACCCTGCCTCTTCTCTCTGATGGTATCTGAAGCAGATTTACTCTCTCTTCTCATGCAATCTGCAACCCTCTAGCTGCCAAGACATACAGGCACACATCCTATGGCGCACACGCACTCCACCCCCAAACACCCACCCACACAGAGTACAGTACACACACCTGTGCTGAGCCCAGACTTCTGGGCCTCTCCTCTCTGAGCTCCGGGTCCAAACCCCAGGAGAGGAGGCTGTCTGGGGGGATTAGAGAGGCCTGGCCCTCTGTCTGCCTTCTGATACACCACATCCAGGGGCTCAAGTGCTGCTGTTTACCCTGCACACTGCTGCTGCCCACATACACACACACCACACAAACACACACCATACAGACCATACACAACACACACTCCATGCCCTCTCTGCACCCCACCACTAAACCGTAATACCTTCTGAGCACTGTGAACACCCCAACCTCAATACCCCCTCTCCCGTCTCTCCACACCCCACCCATATTTCACGCCTCCTTTGGGGTAATCCTGGTTTCTGGGGAGTCAGCAGACAGAAGGGTAGCATTGGCCAAAACTTCCCCCCTGCTACCTTCCCACCACCACCCCTCCAGCCCTCCACAAAACAGCCCCTTCTCACCCTCTCACCCCTGTCCGGCTGCGGAGAGGAGGCTGAAATTACAGTCAGACAAGCTCCAAATCTCCCTCCATTCTCCACACATGCCAGAGAGGGGGGAGTAAAGAATAACAGGCCTTAACTGTCCGTCCCCGGCCCTGCCTGTCTCTGTCTGCCAAGACCCTACCCTACCCTGCCCAGCCCCAGCCCCAGCCCCAGTCCCAGCCCCAGTCCCAGCCCCCAGCCCCAGTCCCAGTCCCAGCCCCAGCCCCAGTCCCAGCCCCAGTCCCAGCCCCAGTCCCAGCCCCAGCCTTAGCCCCAGCCCCAGCCCCAGCCCCAGCCCCAGCCCCAGCCCCCAGTCCCAGCCCCAGCCCCAGTCCCAGCCCCAGCCCAGACAACAGATCATCATTACTGCTAATAAAGAGAGAGAGGGAGGGAGGGAGGGAGGTAAAGGAGGAATAACTCTGGACGGGGAGGTGAAGAGCGATAGAGGGCAGTGGGAACAAAGTGTGAGAAAGAAAAGTAGAAAGAAAAGACAGAATGAAAGAGAAGGAGAAAGAAATGGTGAGAGGTATTTGAGCGTAAGTACTGATGCAGTGTTGAGCAGGAGCACTATGCATAGATAGATTTACACTGGGGAGGAGGAGAACAAGGAAAAACAGCCATGGCCAGGGCCCGTATTTACAAAGTCTCAGAGTGCTGGTCTAGGATCAGTTTACCCTTTTAGGACATAATCAATAAACTGATATGAACAGGTGGGTCCTGGATCAGCATTCCTACTCGAAGAACCTTTATTTTTTTGTAGTAAGTGATCCCTGCAGGAATTGAACCCACGGCCTTGGTACGCTAGCGCCACACTCGTACCATCTGAGCTACACAGGACCACAGGATGAGAGGGAAGTGAGAAAATGTTGATGAGAGGTCAGGGGGCGTCTGGTAGAAGAGGACAGGGAGTTACATCAGCAGTTATGACCGAGATCAAACCTGATGAACTGCTGCATGTTGCAAAATGTACTCAAGTTGAGACAGTATGCATGGTGTACCACTGGGCATGTAACAATGCAAAACGTGTTGCAATGTTGCAAGCATTAATATACCGCAGATGACACTACATATATGTTTTTTAATCACTGCAAAAGTGCCCTCTTCTGCCTAAATCCTGATCTAGGTCCTTGTTCGGATATTTAAGAAATGCATCCTTACTTCCTTAGTTCCTTGAGGTAAGCACAGCTCTATAGGTGGTTGGATAGGTGTGAGGAAGGTTACCACCCTATTACTTTTACCAACCCAAACAATTCATATCTGTGATAACTTCAAGAAGGTACTGTAGGAGGGAAGGATGCATTTCTGGAGTATTAGAACAGGGCCAAGGACAAGCTTTCCCCACATGAGTGCCTCCCAAATGGCACCCTATTCCCTATGTAGTGCACTACTTTTTATCAGGGCCCATAAAGTAATGCACTATGTAGGGAATAGGGTGCCATTTGGGAAACAGCCCAACTCTCAGGAAAACAACGTTATAACCAAACCAGCATCTACGTTCAGGACCATTCTCTATCCACAACACAGGGTTCAAACACCTGGCATGAGATGGGAGGGAGGGAGGAGATGGGAGGGAGGGAGAGGGAGAGAGAGAGAGAGAGAGAGAGAGAGAGAGAGAGAGAGAGAGAGAGAGAGAGAGAGAGAGAGAGAGAGAGTGGAAGCGAGGTAGAGAAAGAGAGAGCAGGGAGAGTAAAGGCCCTAACAGAGAGTCTGCCTGGGTCCTGTGCGTGAGTCAACAGATGTGTTTTTTTGATGCTATCTCATCGGCCGTAAACAAACTTGACTCAGAACAGGCTGTGGCCGAGCCTCCGGTACACACAGAACATTGTGATTCCTCTCCTAGATTCTAAACTGTTTTAACCCCCCACCTGGCTTACCTCACTCGCTCCCTCTCTCTCTCTCTCACACTCACAGTATCTATCTCTCTCTCGGTCTCTCTCACACACACATTCACTAGCTTTTTTCTCCCCCTCTCTCTATTTCTCTCTCTCTCTACACTTGTCTCTCTTACCCCCTAATTTGTACAGTAATTAGACATCTTGTATTTGCTACCTGTGGCCTTATCATTCTCATCTATATCTCTCTCTGCTTGTCTCTTTGTGATGACCAGAAACCGACTGGCACCACATCACCCCCCCTATCATATCCCTCTCCTCTCTTCATCCCTCTCTTCCCTCTCCACCTCCTTCCCCCCTCTTCATCTCTCCCTCCACCTCCTTCCCCCCTCTTCATCTCTCCCTCCACCTCCTTCCCCCCTATTCATCTCTCTCTCCATCTCCTTGGCAAAAGGCTGCTATCTAGAACCTAAAATGGTTCTTCAGCTGTCCCCATAGGAGAACCCTTTGAAGAACCCTTTTTGATTCCAAGTAGAACCCTTTTAGGTTACATGTAGGACCCTTTCCACAGAGGGATCTACATGGAACCCAAAAGGGTTCTACGTGGAACCAAAAAGGGTTCTCCCTGGAACCAAAAAGGGTTCTCCCATGGGGACAGCCGAAGAACCCTTTTGGAACCCTTTTTACTAAGAGTGTAGAACACTGACTTCTAGACTGCTCACTCTATAAGGTTCTGCTGAGACAGGTAGATGTTATATATGTTTGTGATCATAGTCGGGGCAGTGGGTACAGTGGGTACAGAATACCATTCAACTGTCAGCTACTGTCATACTCCATACTACAGTCATTTTACACTATGAGATCTGTGTCAGAAATACCATGGGGTAAATGGCCAATCCAATCCATCAAACTAGTTGCCAAAGCTGGGTATTTCTACCCCTTTTTCGTGATATCCAATTGGTAGTAACAGTCTTGTCCCATCGCTGCAACTCCCGTACGGACTCGGGAGAGGCGAAGGTTGAGAGCCATGCGTCCTCCGAAACACGACCCTGCCAAGCCGCACTGCTTCTTGACACACTGCCCGCTTAACTCAGAAGCCAGCCGCACCAATGTGTCAGAGGAAACAACTGGCAACCGAAGTAAGCATGCATGTGCCCGGCCCGTCACAAGGAGTCGCTAGAGCATGACAAGGACAAGGACATCCCAGCCAGCCAAACCCTCCCCTAACCTGGACGACGCTGGGCCAATTGTGTGCTGCCTCATTGGTCTCCAGGTTGCGGCCCGCTGCGACACAGTCTGAGATCGAACCCGGGTCTGTAGTGACGCCTCAAGCACTGCGATGCAGTGCCTTAGACCGCTGCGCATTCGGGAGGCCCAGGTTGTGTTTTTGTTAGGCCTGCATTTTAAAACGCTTTGCAACTGATAACAAAAAAGTCTTTTTCAGTTTGTTTTCTTCCGCTTGGTGCCTAATGGACACGGCCCTGGTTGTCTGATGCTAAAGTCTTGTGTTTCTTGGACAGGTTCCGTTTTAAGGTGTCCATATGTAACAGTGACTGATTACTCTCCCTGCAAATACTTTTCTTGCTTATTTTGTTTCAAGTTTACTGTAATTATCAAGTTCTTTGGAAGTCAGATTCCCCAAAACACATTCTTCCCCCAACACCTTTCTCCTATTACTCTATAGTTACAGTACAAGTCGTTCTATGCGAGTCTGCATGCAATGTTTACTGTCTATGTGGCTCAGTTGTGGCTAGGTTCGAACGACAACAATTCCTGAGTTTCCCATCTGAGATTAATCAACTACTGAACACAGCATTAATATTTCCTCTGCAGACATTTTTGTTGAGTGATTTACATCGATGTCTCTTTCCCCGATGAAGAAAAGGTGTTTGCATGTGTTTCTGAGCAGTGGTGCTGACTAACTACTTGGAGAGGATTAGAACATATTAGACCATTTTTGCAACATAAAGACATTCCTATGTGGGTGTGTGGTGCGTGTGTGTGTGTGTGTCATATTGTACAGTTTAGAGGAGTCAAAAAGTCCACAGTCAGCAGGGTCATATAGCAGGACAGCTCTTTCCATTTCCCTCACCTCTCCATCAAACTGGGGATCATGATATGAAAGACACAAAAGTTGAGTTGAGCCAAGCTGCACAGAGCTGGCCTGGTTACACATCCACCATACAGATGTAGGATCTTAATTTGAGCCTGTTTGCTAAAGCAGGAAAACATTATCCTGTAGCAACAGGAAATGTGAATTATTATGTGGATTATAATTTATGGACATTTTTCTAGGCGTTGATACATTTTTTGTTAGGCCAAATCATTTTTTGTTAGGGCAAATCAAGTCTGACATTTCAAAGTGGAAATTACAAACTTTAGAAACCTTTTTAAAACTCAAATAAACTACAAGTTTCTTAGCAACACAAGAGTGATCAGATGAAGATTCTACATCTGTAATTGCTGTACCATCCTGGAAAGGACCACGTGAAAGAATAATGTTGGAGCCAGCACAGTATGGTTTGATAATTTGAAAGGGCTAACACACCTGGAGAAAGGGGAGATTATTGTGGCTATTTATTATCCTGTTATCTAGTTAATGAGGAAAATATCCTGCAATTGGCTGGTGGGAGACAAAGGTTGCTGTGTGTTTGTTGGAATGTATAAAAGGCTGTTAGGTCAATTAGCATTAGATTACAGAGTGTACTGAGCACTGACTGGGAGTGTGTTTAGGACTTGTGTTGCCAGCAGCTTAGACAGGCATAGATCAGTACTACACATGTACATGGAGAGGGAGAGGGAGAGGGAGAGGGGGAGAGAGAGGGGGGAGAGAGAGGGGGGGAGGGAGAGGGAGAGGGAGAGGGAGAGGGAGAGGGAGAGGGAGAGAGAGAGAGAGGGGGGGGGGGAGAGAAAGGAATGAGGAGAAAGAGAAAGGGGGAGTGTGAAGAGAGGAAGGTACAGAGAAGGGAAAAGAGAGGGATATCATGTACAGGTAAAGGGAGGGAAAGTAGAAGGAGGAGCATCGACAGACAGACTAAAGAAAGAAGGGGGGATCATGGACAGAGAGAGGTATGATGGCATCAAAAAGGAAAGCATGGCACTTGCAACGCCAGGGTTGTGGGTTCGATTCCCACGGGGGGCCAGTATGAAAAATGTATGCACTCACTAACTGTAAGTCGCTCTGGATAAGAGCGTCTGCTAAATGACTAAAATGTAAATAAAATGGTTGTGGATGTTGTGAACTGGTAATGTAAAACCTCCTCTGTGTTTTGACATCAGAAGGATAATGGAAGGTTTTCACAGAGAACCACAAGATTGTATGAAGCCTTTTCCCAGACATAAATACAACCAACGTAGATATAACTTTCTCATGATGTTGGTAGTGTCGTATCAACAGAAAATTGTGGCTGACCCCTCGGAGTCAGTTCAGGCTAACTGTTGGGATGTACACTGGGTGTACAAAACATTATGAACGCATAGACTGACCAGGTGAATCTAGGTGAAAGCGAAGATCCCTTATTGATGTCACGTCAATCAGTGTAGATGAAGGGGAGAAAACAGGTTAAAGAAGGATTTTTAAGCCTTCAGACAATTGAGACATGGATTGTGAATGTGTGCCATTCAGAGGGTGAATGGGCGAGGTGAAATATTTCAATGCCTTTGAAAGGGGTATAGTAGTAGGTGCCAGGCGCACCGGTTTGAGTGTGTCAAGAATTGCAACACTGCTGGGTTTTTCACGCTCAACAGTTTCCCATGTGTATCAAGAATGGTCCACCACTCAAAGGACATCCAGCCAACTTGACACAACTGTGGGAAGCATTGGAGTCAACATGGGCCAGCATCCCTGTGGAATGCTTTCGACACCTTGTAGAGTCCATGCCCCGACGAATTGAGGCTGTTCTGAAGGCAAAAGGGGGTGCAACTCAATATTAGGAAGGTGTTCCTAATGTTTTGTGCACTCAGTATATGTCTTTGAAAAAGAGTGAATTATAATCATTCATCGTATCAAACAAGTGGTCAATAAAAAATCTCCCCCCATTGCCTACAAAATGAACCCTTTTGCCCCCCCTCCTTTATGTAACCTTTTAAACTATTAAAACAAATTTAAAAAGTACTCTAACTAGGACCCATATGTGCTGTGACCAAGGACCTCAGCCTCCAGACAGACAGACTAACAGACAGACAGACTGCTGTCCCTCTGAGGAAGTACTGTCTACATAATTTGGATGAGTAACCAGAGGGTGGATTGAGAGAAAGAGTAGAAAGAGCTTGAAGTCTGCTGGGTGAGAAAAACCATCCACATCATCACAATGTGTGTGCTATCTATGAGTATTAAAGCAGGCCTGTCTCTCCGCATCTCTCCCCTAGACAGAAGAACTAGGCCTGTCTCCCTGCATCTCTCCCCTAGACAGAAGAACTAGGCCTGTCTCCCTGCATCTCTCCCCTGGACAGAAGAACTAGGCCTGTCTCCCTGCATCTCTCCCCTGGACAGAAGAACTAGGCCTGTCTCCCTGCATCTCTCTCCTGGACAGAAGAACTAGGCCTGTCTCCCTGCATCTCTCCCCTAGACAGAAGAACTAGGCCTGTCTCCCTGCATCTCTCCCCTAGACAGAATAACTAGGCCTGTCTCCCTGCATCTCTCCCCTAGACAAAATAACTAGGCCTGTCTCCCTGCACCTCTCCCCTGGACAGAAGAACCATGCCTGTCTCCATGCATCTCTCCCCTAGACAGAATAACTAGGCCTGTCTCCCTACATCTCTCCCCTAGACATAAGAACCATGCCTGTCTCCCTGCATCTCTCTCCTGGACAGAAGAACCATGCCTGTCTCCCTGCATCTCTCCCCTAGACAAAAGAACTAGGCCTGTCTCCCTGCACCTCTCCCCTGGACAGAAGAACCATGCCTGTCTCCATGCATCTCTCTCCTGCACAGAAGAACTAGGCCTGTCTCCCTGCATCTCTCCCCTGGACAGAAGAACTAGGCCTGTCTCCCTGCATCTCTCCACTGGACAGAAGAACTAGGCCTGTCTCCCTGCATCTCTCCCCTAGACAGAAGAACCAGGCCTGTCTCCCTGCACCTCTCCCCTAGAAAGAAGAACCATAACTGTCTCCCTGCATCTCTCTCCTGGACAGAAGTACTAGGCCTGTCTCCCTGCATCTCTCCCCTGGACAGAAGAACTAGGCCTGTCTCCCTTCATCTCTCCCCTAAACAGATGAACTAGGCCTGTCTCCCTGCTTCTCTCCCCTGGACAGAAAAACTAGGCCTGTCTCCCTGCATCTCTCTCCTGGACAGAAGAACTAGGCCTGCCTCCCTTCATCCCTCCCCTGGACAGAATAACTAGGCCTGTCTCCCTGCATCTCTCCCCTGGACAGAAGACCTATGCCTGTCTCCCTGCATCTCTCCCGTAGACAGAAGAATTAGGCCTGTCTCCCTGTATCTCTCCCCTAGACAGAAGAACTATGCCTGTCTCCCTGCATCTCTCCCCTGGACAGAAGAACTAGGCCTGTCTCCCTGCATCTCTCCCCTAGACAGAAGAACTAGGCCTGTCTCTCTGCATCTCTCCCCTGGACAGAAGAACTAGGCCTGTCTCAATGCATCTCTCCCCTAGACAGAATATTTATTTTTATTTATTTTTATTTCACCTTTATTTAACCAGGTAAGCCAGTTGAGAACAAGTTCTCATTTACAACTGCGACCTGGCCAAGATAAAGCATAGCAGTGCGATAAAAACAACAACACAGAGTTACATATGGGGTAAAAAAACATAAAGTCAAAAAATACAACAGAAAATATATATACAGTGTGTGCAAATGTAGCAAGTTATGGAGGTAAGGCAATAAATAGGCTATAGTGCAAAATAATTACAATTAGTATTAACACTGGAATGCTAGATGTGCAAGAGATTATGTGCAAATAGAGATACTGGGGTGCAAAAGAGCAAAATAAATAACAATATAGGGATGAGGTAGTTGGGTGGGCTAATTTCAGATGGGCTGTGTACAGGTGCAGTGATCGGTAAGGTGCTCTGACAACTGATGCTTAAAGTTAATGAGGGAGATAAGAGTCTCCAGCTTCAGAGATTTTTGCAATTCGTTCCAGTCATTGGCAGCAGAGAACTGGAAGGAATGGCGGCCAAAGGAGGTGTTGGCTTTGGGAATGACCAGTGAGATATACCTGCTGGAGCGCAGACTACGGGTGGGTGCTGCTATGGTGACCAATGAGCTAAGATAAGGCGGGGATTTGCCTAGCAGTGATTTATAGATGGCCTGGAGCCAGTGGGTTTGACGACGAACATGTAGTGAGGACCAGCCAACAAGAGCGTACAGGTCACAGTGGTGGGTAGTGTATGGGGCTTTGGAGACAAAAGAACTAGGCCTGTCTCCCTGCATCTCTCCCCTAGACGGAAGAACTAGGCCTGTCTCCCTGCATCTCTCCCCTGGACAGAAGAACTAGGCCTGTCTCCCTGAATCTATCCCCTAGACAGAAGAACCAGGCCTGTCTCTGGTGAGACCCCTATATCAAGTGAAATCAGACACCGGCACCTAACAGCTTTGTCACTTGACTTGCTGATAAGTCAGTGCTTATTTTCCCCACAATAAGACTGATCTCAGAACTGCTGATACCTCCAAGAAGAGCCTAATCTATTGCAGACAGTGTTAATCTGTTCGTTTAGTGTTCTATCTCTTCATCTTGGTCTGATAGCGCTGTAGTCCTGGACACCTCTACCAATTCACAGATCACTGGTTGCTGTGGTGTTGTTTTTGTTGTGTTTTTGTCTAATGTTTTTGTTGACGTTACTCTTGTGTTTTTGTCTGAGAGATGGACCAGGTACTGTCTTGTTTGTGCTATCTGAATAAGGGGTGAGAGTAAGGATAGTAAGGTCTGAATAAGTGGTGATAGTAAGGACTGAATAAGGGGTGATAGTAAGGACTGAACAACGGTTGATAGTAAGGACTGAATAAGGGCTGAATAAGGGGTGATAGTAAGGACTGAATAAGGGGGGATAGTAAGGACTGAATAAGGGGTGATAGTAAGGACTGAATAAGGGCTGAATAAGGAGTGATAGTGAGGACTGAATAAGGGGTGATAGTAAGGACTGAATAAGGGCTGAATAAGGGGTGATAGTAAGGACTGAATAAGGGGGGATAGTAAGGACTGAATAAGGGGTGATAGTAAGGACTGAATAAGGGCTGAATAAGGAGTGATAGTAAGGACTGAATAAGGGGTGATAGTAAGGACTGAATAAGGGCTGAATAAGGAGTGATAGTGAGGACTGAATAAGGGGGGATAGTAAGTACTGAATAAGGGGTGATAGTAAGGACTGAATAAGGGCTGAATAAGGAGTGATAGTGAGGACTGAATAAGGGGGGATAGTAAGGACTGAATAAGGGGTGATAGTAAGGACTGAATAAGGGCTGAATAAGGAGTGATAGTGAGGACTGAATAAGGGATGATAGTAAGGATAGTAAGGGCTGAAAAAGGTGTGATAGTAAGGATAGCCACTATTGGTAGCCACCGTCAGTTATACCCACATACATTTATAGCTGTCACTTTAGTGTTCTTTTCCTTACATTTTGCATCATTCCATTACATCGTTAGTTTACCTTTCTTTCCTCTGTCACATTCGTGTGGTTGTTCCTGAGGATCTCTAGCAATAGTGGATCATATTAGGCTAATGTATTACAAGTTGTGCAATAATTTCAGACATGTAGCCTATTTGAATCATTATGGAACGCAGACCATTCATAGCAGTTTAAACCTGGAGCCTGGCGCACTGTTCATGACGACTGGACCGTTGTCATCACAGTTCCATGATTAGTGAGGATTATTATATTATTATTTTTGAACACTCAAGTCTGAATTGGGCCCATAGCCTCTTTGTGATGAATGTCTTGCAGATCTTCTCTATGCTGGTTCAGGAGTATAGCCTAATGTATTGAAATGTGACCTGGGGTGTATACATTAGCGCACAATGTGGCAAACCGGTTAGCAATGAAAAACTTATTGAAATGGAAATAAGCATTTCTTATTGGAAAAGTTCAGTTTAGTCCCTCTCTGTTTGACTATAGTAGCAAGTCATATTTCAATACAACTCACACAGACACAACTGCTCACAACTGCTTTCCGATTCAGGCCGGAGGGTCTCAGATTAAAGATGAATATCTTGTAAAAGGAGAATAAGTGGAATGGAGTACAGGTAGAAATCCAAAGACTCTAAAGAGCTACCGTACATCCTGACTATGATCTTTCCTTTGACCCCAGGTTGCCTCCACACTGTTAATAAACGTATCCCCTCTTTCTTTTCCTATATATCCCTCTCACCCCTCTGTGTGTTTTGATAGTGCCCCCCCCTCTCCCAAAACAGGAAGTCCATGTAGGAAAATGGGGCTTGTGTGTCAGTCCACTTAAAAGTGGGGAAATCAAGAAAGAAAATAAATCAAAGGGGGAGAAAGTAGCGGCGGGAACAAAGAGTAACAGAATTAGCGGTGGAGGGTGCAGAGGCCAGTGGGGTTTCTGGCTGATGTCCATGTTGATAATCATTCACACACACACAGATTTCTGGGATGACTGTGATGTTTCGAAGAAACCTGGACACAGGGGTAGACGTAACATAGTAACTGTAAATCCATGACACTCCATTTAGTATGATACAGTGAGGGAAAAAAGTATTTGATCCCCTGCTGATTTTGTACGTTTGCCCACTGACAAAGAAATGATCAGTCTATAATTTGAATGGTAGGTTTATTTGAACAGTGAGAGACAGAATAACAACAAAAAAATCCAGAAAAACGCATGTCAAAAATGTTATAAATTGATTTGCATTTTAATGAGGGAAATAAGTATTTGACCCCCTCTCAATCAGAAAGATTTCTGGCTCCCAGGTGTCTTTTATACAGGTAACGAGCTGAGATTAGGAGCACACTCTTAAAGGGAGTGCTCCTAATCTCAGTGTGTTACCTGTATAAAAGACACCTGTCCACAGAAGCAATCAATCAATCAGATTCCAAACTCTCCACCATGGCCAAGACCAAAGAGCTCTCCAAGGATGTCAGGGACAAGATTGTAGACCTACACAAGGCTGGAATGGGCTACAAGACCATCGCCAAGCAGCATGGTGAGAAGGTGACAACAGTTGGTGCGATTATTCGCAAATGGAAGAAACACAAAATAACTGTCAATCTCCCTCGGCCTGGGGCTCCATGCAAGATCTCACCTCGTGGAGTTGCAATGATCATGAGAACGGTGAGGAATCAGCCCAGAACTACACGGGAGGATCTTGTCAATGATCTCAAGGCAGCTGGGACCATAGTCACCAAGAAAACAATTGATAACACACTACGCCGTGAAGGACTGAAATCCTGCAGCGCCCGCAAGGTCCCCCTGCTCAACAAAGCACATATACATGCCCGTCTGAAGTTTGCCAATGAACATCTGAATAATTCAGAGGAGAACTGGGTGAAAGTGTTGTGGTCAGATGAGACCAAAATGGAGCTCTTTGGCATCAACTCAACTCGCCGTATTTGGAGGAAGAGGAATGCTGCCTATGACCCCAAGAACACCATCCCCACCGTCAAACATGGAGGTGGAAACATTATGCTTTGGGGGTGTTTTTCTGCTAAGGGGACAGGACAACTTCACCGCATCAAAGGGACGATGGACGGGGCGATGTACCTTCAAATTTTGGGTGAGAACCTCCTTCCCTCAGCCAGGGCATTGAAAATGGGTCATGGATGGGTATTCCAGCATGACAATGACCCAAAACACACGGCCAAGGCAACAAAGGAGTGGCTCAAGAAGAAACACATTAAGGTCCTGGAGTGGCCTAGCCAGTCTCCAGACCTTAATCCCATAGAAAATCTGTGGAGGGAGCTGAAGGTTCGAGTTGCCAAACGTCAGCCTCGAAACCTTAATGACTTGGAGAAGATCTACAAAGAGGAGTGGGACAAAATCCCTCCTGAGATGTGTGCAAACCTGGTGGCCAACTACAAGAAACGTCTGACCTGTGTGATTGCCAACAAGGGTTTTGCCACCAAGTACTAAGTCATGTTTTGCAGAGGGGTCAAATACTTATTTCCCTCATTAAAATGCAAATCAATTTATAACATTTTTTACATGCTTTTTTCTGGATTTTTTTGTTGTTATTCTGTCTCTCACTGTTCAAATAAACCTACCATTAAAAGTATAGACTGATAATTTCTTTGTCAGTGGGCAAACGTACAAAATCAGCAGGGGATCAAATACTTTTTTCCCTCACTGTATGTTACATTTCGTATGGCATGTATTAATTTGTGGATGTCCATTTCGTATGATATGTAATGAATTCCAATTTGTTGTGGCTAACGTGAGCTAGGCTAGGGGTTAGGGTTGTGGGTTAAGGTTTGTTTTGAAACTGTCAATTTGTAGCTTGTTTTTGGACACAGGTCCAGGAATGGCTAAAGGATTGCAATATTTACCTGGAGTTAAGTCTGCAGATAGCATTACTGGGTGATCTGAAAAGTCATAGTCAATCGATCAATAATATAATAATACTTTTAGCGAAAATGTTTATTTTCAATTTACAATCTGTAGAAACAATGAGAATAGAAAGGTTCAGAACTTTTGTAAAACATCACAGTACAGTTGAAAAATATATGGCAAATAGAAATCCAATATGGATGGTGTTAAGAGATAGATGGGTGGTGTTGAATGGAGCTGAAGGATGGGACTAAGAACAACTAACAACAACTAATAACAACAATATAACTAATAATGTAAGCATACTGTGTCCATAATAAGTATATAGGTTATAGGTTGAGAGCTTTTGTGAAAGAGCACAGTTAGAAAGATATGGCATATAGAAGCAAACCGGATGGAGGTTGAGGGTAGAGGAAGTTCAGGAGGAAAAACAAACAAAATATAATTATTGTAAAATTGACTGTGTCCATAAAATGTATATAGTATGTATAAGCTGGAAGTAGAGGCCTAAGCATTGTTGTTCACTAGTTTACTCCAAATAGAGAAGGGGTGGTGGGGTTGGAAAGTAATAAAGGGAAATATATATTTTTTAAAGGACATGTATATGTGTATGTATATGTATGTATTTATGTATGTATGTATGTATGTATGTATGTATGTATGTGTGTGTATTTATATATATATATATATTTGCGAGAGAGAAAAAAACATGGGGGATTGGAAGCGATGCAGACAATTACATTGATGGAAGTTATATTATATTATCTGCAATATTAAAGGTGATCTACCCCCTAAAACAAAATTTAAAAAAATAAGATAAAATAGAAAGAGTAACAGAATTAGTGGTGGAGGGTGCAGAGGCCAGTGGGGTTTCTGGCTGATGTCCATGTTGATAATCATTCACACACTGTCACGCCCTGACTCAGGGGACGCTTATATGTTGAGTCAGGGTGTGTATATTCCTTGTTGTGCTTGTTCTATGTATGAGGATCTAGTATGTCTAGTTCTATGTTAGCCGGTGTGGTTCCCAATCAGAGGCAGCTGTCGCTTGTTGTCTCTGATTGGGGACCATACTTAAGCAGCCTATTGGCACTGTCTAGTTGTGGGATCTTGTTCCGGTTAAGGTTTGTTGTGTCTACCTTAGGACTTCACGTTTCGTTTCGTTTATTGTTTTGTCGTTGTACGTATATCACGCTGCGCCTTGGTCTGTCCCGTCATTGAACGAACGTGACAGAAGATATAGCGAATAGCCATGTCACAGGAGGGCAATTTGTGGTCATGGGAAGAGATATTTGCGGGGAAAGGACCATGGGCTAAGGTAGATGCCCAGGCAGGAGAGGAGCAACGGCAACACGGAGGAGGCCGGTCGAGGAGGAAGCCCGAGAAGCAGTCCCAAGAAAACAATTTTGGGGGGCACACCGGGTGGTTGGCGGAGCCTAGGGTTAGAGCAGAGCCAACTCCCCGTACTCACGCGAAGAGGCGTATGACTGGGCAAGCTCCGTGTTATGTGGAGCTACGTACTGTGTCGCCAATGCGCCGGCACAGTCCTGTACGTCCTGTGCTTGCACCACGCACGTGCCGTGCGAAGATGGGCATCCAGCCAGGACGGGGTGTGCCGGCTCAACGCTCCTGGTCTCCAGTACGCCTCCTCGGTCCCGCATATCCTGCGCCAGTTCTACGAACTGTATCGCCAGTGCGCGTGCACAGCCCAGTGCGTCCTGTGCCAGCTCTCCGCTCCAGACCTCCAGTCCGCCTTCACAGTCCGGTCCGGCCCGTTCCTGCTCCTCGCACCAAGGTAGTGGTGCGCGTCGCCAGTCCGGCCCGGCCTGTTCCTGCTCCTCGCACCAAGCCAGTGGTACGCGTCGCCAGCCCGGCCTGTTTCTGCTCCTCGCATCAAGCCAGTGGTGCGTTTGTCCAGTCCGGCACGGCCCGTGCCCGTTCCACCGGTGCCTGGTCCAGTTCCGGTCAGCCGTTCCACTCCGGAGCCAGAGCAGTCCGCTCCACCGGTGCCTGATCCAGCTCTGGTCAGCGGCTCCACTCCGGAGCACAGCAGTCCGTTCCACCGGTGCCTGATCCAGCTCCGGTCAGCGGCTCCACTCCGGAGCCAGAGCAGTCCGCTCCACCGGTGCCTGATCCAGCTGACTCAGGGGACGCTTATATGTTGAGTCAGGGTGTGTATATTCCTTGTTGTGCTTGTTCTATGTATGAGGATCTAGTATGTTTAGTTCTATGTTGGCCGGTGTGGTTCCCAATCAGAGGCAGCTGTCGCCTATTGGCACTGTCTAGTTGTGGGATCTTGTTCCTTGTAAGGTATGTTGTGTGTTCTACCTTGGACTTCATGTTTCGTTTATTGTTTTGTTATGGTGTTTATAAGTTAATAAACATGTACGTATATCACGCTGCGCCTTGGTCTGACCCGTCATTCAACGAGTGTGACACACACACACAGACTTCTGGGATGACTGTGATGTTTCGAAGAAACCTGGACTCAGGGGTAGACGTAACATAGTAACTGTAAATCTATGACACTCCATTTAGTATGATATGTTACATTTCGTATGGCATGTATTAATTTGTGGATGTCCATTTCGTATGATATGTTATGAATTCCAATTTGTTGTGGCTAATGTGAGCTAGGCTAGGGGTTAGGGTTGTGGGTTAAGGTTAGGGTTTAGTTTAGGGTTAAGGTTAGGGTTAAGGTTAGGGTTAGGAGTTAGGTTAAAGGGTTAAGGTTAGGGGAAGGTTTAGCTAACATTCTAAATAGTTGCAAAGTAGCGAAAAAGTAGTAAGTAGTTGCTGATTAGCTAAAATGCTAAAGTTGTCCTTGATGAGATTCGAACACGCAACCTTTAGGTTGCTAGACGTTCACGTTATACGCCTCCCCATCCACCCCGACCAACCACCCTACTGTTGTTTTTGCCTTAAGTAACCTTCTATCCTATGTAACCATACCAAATGTAGCATATCACACTATTTTGAGCATCCCGGATTTACATTTACTATGTTACGTCTAGTCTATGAAACCAGGCTGATCAAAGCAGCCATCTCTGATTCTATATACAGGACTTTTTGGTTGGCAGGATTACGAATTTTATTTTGATTACGCCGGGTAGGCAGCCTTTTCCGAATTTGTGTGTGTCTGGATAATGGTGTTGTAACCCCACAGAGATTACTGTGTGTGTCTGGATAATGGTGTTGTAACCCCACAGAGATTACTGTGTGTGTCTGGATAAGGGCGTTGTAACCGCACAGAGATTACTGTGCGTGTCTGGATAATGGTGTTGTAACCCCACAGAGATTACTGCGTGTGTCTGGATAAGGGCGTTGTAACCCCACAGAGATTACTGTGTGTGTCTGGATAAGGGCGTTGTAACCCCACAGAGATTACTGTGTGTGTCTAGATAAGGGCGTTGTAACCCCACAGAGATTACTGTGTGTGTCTGGATAATGGCGTTGTAAACACACAGAGATTACTGTGCGTGTCTGGATAATGGTGTTGTAACCCCACAGAGATTACTGTGGGGGCTGGATAATGGCGTTGTAACCACACAGAGATTACTGTGTGTGTCTAGATAACGGCATTGTAACCCCACAGAGATTACTGTGTGTCTAGATAAGGGCGTTGTAACCCCACAGAGATTACTGTGTGTGTCTGGATAAGGGCGTTGTAACCCCACAGAGATTACTGTGTGTGTCTGGATAAGGGCGTTGTAACCCCACAGAGATTACTGTGTGTGTCTGGATAAGGGCGTTGTAACCCCACAGAGATTACTGTGTGTCTACTGGGGCGGTCATATCTGTCTTGCACGGATCTGTCCCTCCCTCCCTCTCACTCTCTTTCTCTCTGTGTGTGTGTGTGTGTGTGTGTGTATGGGTGCGCATGTGCCCGTGTGTGTGTGTCATTCTCAAGGTCTCTAACAGCCACAGTACAGTATATGACAGTCTTCATTGATCCCTCAATTAGTAACTAATCTCAAGTTGAGGTAACCATTATCCACGACACATTCATCAGGTATTATGAACATAGAGTGTTGTGATAGGATGAACCCTTTAATATGCTAGTGTTGCTGTGTATTGTGGGTATTGTGGGATGGTAGGCCCTCAGGTACATGAGAGTTGATTACATAAAGGTGTGAATTGCTCCTTTAATCATTGAACGCAATAATCATCATTGCCACGGAGACAGACGACTGAGCCGCGCAATCAACCTCACATCAAAGAGACAGGGAAATTATTCGGAGCGCACACAAGCACACACACAAACCCACCACCATGTATCAGCAACTCCAAATATCTTTCGGGGGGGTAAAATGATATCTGACGGCAATACTTAAATACGCCATCCATAGGCGCGAGTGCTCAGATGAAAGCGAGATTTCCCCCAACAAGTCTTAACGTCTTTGTTTTAGAAAGTGTCTGGGCCGATGATTTATCTAATGGAATGCTTGTGGAATCACACACTGCATATTAAACAGGACTGGCGAGAGGGAAAAAACTATAGACAGGTTTCAGTAGGGGAAGGGAAAAAATACATAAAAAGGTTCCGTCAAGTTCCTGTGGATACAAAGTAGGGCTGTTTTCCACGGGCTTGGTCCACACGCTGACAGCTTTATGCATGTGGTCCCATGTTTTAACGGCAGCCTTGGATAAACCCTAAACCCTACGCCAACGACTCTCTTCTCCTGACTCTCTATGAACCAATGTACAGGTCTATCTAGAGAGAAAGGAGCAGGGAGAAATAGAAGAAGAAGAAGAAGAAGAAGAAGAACTATCACATAGAAACAGAGTTCTCTTTTTCCTTTATCCCAATGAAAAGCATTATGGTCCACTATCAGACTGAACACTTCAGACGTAGTGCAAACAACATTTTTGTACTATATGATCAGTGAGATGATTGAGCGTGAAATCTTTCCTCTCAACAGGTGTTAGAGATGTCTTGGGCTAGGCTAAACCCAAACAAAACCTTCACTGAGCTCCCTGAGCCACAGCAAACCGGAGATGGTCACAGTTTTTAAATCCATCCACCCCCAGGACGTCTCTTGCTCTCTAAACCTCTCCTAACCCCCGTTTAAAAAGCAAAAAATCATACAGCATACAGTCTTTCTTTTCTCCCCCCTTTAATTTCTTATCACGGAGGAGGGCCCGCTGTGGAGAGGGGTCTGCTGGGACATGTCTAGGGGAAGGAGGGGGTGGTTATGGGGTGGTTATGGGGTCAGAACTACCCCCCTTCTCTAGGCCACCTGGTCCAGACTGGGGCCTGTGCAGGGTCATGTTCAGCAGGGAGAAAACGTTTTCAATTGAAGTGAAGTGGAGCGGTAGGCCTACGACCTAAACTTGTCCAATATTTTTACAATTCAAAATGTTTTGTGACGGTTTGCCCTACTGAATACGACCCAGGAGTCTGCATCAATCTGCTCATTGGAACTCAACTAAACTAACCCTGAATCCTAACTGTCTCTCCTTTTACCCAAAAGTGTGTACACTCCTTCATTAAATCAGCCCAGGTGTACTACTCTCTCTCTGTCTATTCCCCCACCCTCCTCATTCCCATCCCACCTACTCCCCCTCCATCTCCCAGGGGATAGAGGGTAATAGTGAGAACTTCCAGCTATAGTGTGGCCCTTGATGACAGTATCAAGTGTTTATAAGAATAGCCTGCCATGTTTACTCTGGACCTGGGTTAGGTTGGTTGGAGGAGGCTCAACATAGTGGTGCCATTCTACAGCCCACAGGTGTTCATTTTACATCAGTGAAAGAGCCTCTTTTAAACCCTGAAGTGTGTATCACTGTGTGTATCCGAAATAAATAAGCATGCACTGCCCAAGTGGCAAACCAAATATACACGTGTAAAGTGAAGTGTCACCATTTTCAAAGACAACTGATAAACTAATATACATATAAGTTGCTTTCCTTGACTAGTTTTAGATGGTTTAAGAAACACCCACTTACTATTTTAATGGAATCACTGGACAGTGACGAAATCGCCCGTTTTTATGTTAGTGCTGCTTGAAGGCCATTTTTATGTTAGTGCTGCTTGAAGCCCATTTTTATGTTAGTGCTGCTTGAAGCCCATTTTTATGTTAGTGCTACTTGAAGCCCGTTTTTATGTTTTGCTGCTTGAAGCCCGTTTTTATGTTAGTGCTGCTTGAAGCACGTTTTTATGTTAGTGCTGCATGAAGCCCATTTTTATGTTTTGCTGCTTGAAGCCCGTTTTTATGTTAGTGCTGCTTGAAGCCGTTTTTATGTTTTGCTGCTTGAAGCCCGTTTTTATGTTAGTGCTGCTTGAAGCCCGTTTTTATGTTTGTGCTGCTTGAACTGACTTAAAAAAGAAAAAGGAGAGAGGCAGTTAGTCTCTGAGAATCCAGTTTCAACATGAACAGTGTCTCAACCCCCTCCTCCCCATCCTCATCATACTCCTCCTCCTCCTCCTCCTCCTCCTCTATTTTCATTTGGGTTTCTCAAAGGTTGACATATCTACAGTGAATGGATTTCTCTTTAGTTGAAAGAAACACCACCAGTGTTCTCTGAAGGGACGTTTAATCTTCATTGAGCACTTTTAGAATGCCCTCCCCCTGACTTTCTTTTGATAATGGTACATTCCATCCCCATCACCCGGAAGTGGTTCAGTCCAAACTCTTTATGGTGAATACAGAGAAGAGTGATACCATGGGAAAAGTAGCTAATTGAAACTGTTGTGAAGAATGAAACATTTGTTTTCGGTGCAAATTCACCAATGGAGTAACATCAAAGTAGCCAGGAATGTAGATCATGGATCATCAACCACACATTGTCCTCAGGATATGGGAACATTCTGTCTCATAGAAACGAATAAAGACCATATCTCCAAACATTTATCAAAATGCTGACAACACACTATTGTAGAACACACAACACCTTACTCCTGCCCTGTAGGCCTACCACATTGTGACAACATTTTACAGTAATTACAGTTCAGTACATGATATTACCATGTGAGGAGAGAGAATGGAGAAGAATATTAGGCCTACATTGTGGCAACATTTGGCACAAATTATAGGACACGATATCACCATTTGATTTGATTGTGAAGAGAATGGTTCCGAGAAGAATGGCCATTGCACATTGCATGCTATGCTGTGGTGTGGTGTCGGTGGAAGCCGAGTCGAAGCTTAGATATTTTAGTATAAATAGCGTGAAAAGAGGGGTTGTGCCAGACTGGAATGTTCTCCTCAAGGGCATCTGTTGGCCGGTGCCCAGCACGCCATCATGAGTTCTAACATTTGCTGGATGACAGCCAAGAAACAGGGGAGAAGAATGGAGAGAGAGGGAGAGAGAATAAATTCCTGCCTCCTCGTCTCCCCTCGTCTCACCCTCGTCTCCCTTCAAGAATCTTGAGATATCCCAGGGAGAAAAGAGGAGAGGGGTGGAGGGTGAAAAAGAGGAGAAGAGAGGGAGAGGAGGCAAAAGGGCTAAGAGAGGCAAGAAGAGGAGGGGATGTCAGGAGTAGAGAGGAGAGGTCAGTGGGTAAAAGGGGAATGGAGATAAGAAGAGGAGAGGGGTTAATAACAGAGGAAAGTAAAAAAGAGGAGTGAAAGAAAGAGGGAGGGAGAAGTGGATGAGAGGAGGAGAGGTTGAAGAGGATATTAAGAAGGAGATGAAATAGGAGGAGTAGAGAGGGAGGAGAGGAGGAAAGGTTAGTGTGTGAAGGAGGAATGGAAAGAGGGCAGTTTAGGACAGGAGAGGTGTGAGGGGATGTCAAGATGGAGAGAGTATTTCACACTTCCTGTTATATTGGTGTTTTGCCCTGGCAGCAGTTGATCAGGTTTCTGTAGAGCAACATTACTAGAGTGCACTGCATTGCGGAGGAGTTACTTGTCAAGAAAACCCAGATAAACATCTCTCTCTTTCTTTCCCCCTTTTTATCCCTCCTCTTTCCCTCCTTCTCTCTCCCTCCCTCTCTCTCCCTCCTTCTCTCTCCCTCCTTCTCTCTCCCTCTCGCTCCCTCCTTCTCTCTCCCTTCTACCCCTCTTTCTATTTTTTATCTATGCCTCATTCTATAGCGCCCTCACTTTTTTTTAATTATTTCCTTCTCTCTCTCTTGTTCTCGCTCTCTCCCTCCTGTCACTCTGTGCTCTCTCTCTCTTTCTCTCTCCCCCCTCTCTCTCTCTCTCACTTGTAAGCTGTAGACAGACAGCTCTGTTTTTTCTACATGACGAAACACAGGGCCAACTGGTGTCTATTCTGAGCAGCCATCACCTGGATATCAAACACTACCTAACAGAGAGCCATTTAAGACAGGAATCTGGACAAATGACCTTGGGATAAATAGCCGGACAAGCTTTCGACACCCACTTCTCACTTCTGAAACAGAAACAGACAACTTCTCTGCATACCATGTAAAATTATTAACCAGGTATTGTGTGTGTGTGTGTGCGCGTGTGTGTATGTGTGTGCGTAGTGTTTTGGCACCCTGGTCGCGTGGTAATGCCGTACCCGTGTTAGTACCACCAGGAGTTCCTGTCACTCGAACGGTGACCCCTCTCTTCTCAGGGGTCAGGGATTAAAGGTCAATGAGGTGACACTGAGTGTGTTAGGGAGAAGGGGTGTCAGAGCAGCATCCCCAGAACCGCACCCTTCAGAGACACACAACCATAGAAATAGAATGACTGACTTGAATGCTATGCTTGAATGAGAATGTCTGTTCTATTAATTATATTTCTATGCCCACAACACGGCATGACGAAGCTGAAAGAAAGAGGAAGAGTTGGTGATGTGAAGCTCTGGTAATAATTCATTAGGAACCCGGGGGGTCAGAGTGAGAGAGAGAGAGCGAGAGCGAGAGAGCGATAGCGAGAGAGAGAGAGAGAGAGAGAGAGAGAGAGAGAGAGAGAGAGAGAGAGAGAGAGAGAGAGAGAGAGAGGGAAGTGTGGTCATTTTGCCACCTCAGTGAAACAGAGAATGAGAAAACGACCACAGGACAGGACTCAGCGGTGCATTCCTCTGTGACTGGGCTGTGAATCCAGCCTGACTCCAGAAGAAGAGAATGAAAGAGAAAGAGAGAGAAAGAGAAAGAGAGGGGTGGAGTAATAGACAGGAGAGTTCCTGAAGTGGCAAATCAGTTGAGGGTAATAATACCATTGTCCAACCAATCAACATACTGTATGGTGCACACACACACGTGTGCACACACACACACACACACACAGGTACATACTTTCACAAGAGGTCAGCAACAGGGGGAGGCAGGGTGGAGGTAGCAACAGAGTGGGTGGTAGAGCTGGCGACGGCACTTGAGATTTCACAGTGGCGAAGAATTCTGGGGCTCCCACTTGTCACAGCGAGATTTGTTTCATATGGCTTCTCACAAAGGCTAGTGCCGACGCCATGCCGAAAGAACAGAGCCCACATACTACAACACAGCTAGTTGGGAACCCGAGCACTCACACAATGGCACCTCTGTCACACCACTGGGGCCTATTCAGAAGGACTTGTTTTATCTCCTATATCACACCAATGAAGTAACAAAGCAGAATAGGAACTTTGAAGAATATAGAGTCATGTCAGATCACCCAAGGCTTATCTTTAGTCAGTTTCCTGTGTTTTGTTGTTTTGTCATTGTTGTTGTTGTTGTTGTTGTTGTTGGGAGCCAGTGCAGCCGACATTTTAGTACCTGGTGCTGAATGCTTACAGCACAAGACAAGCATTCAGAGGAGTAACTAATAACTGACAATAGGGATGGAGGGAGGGAGGGAGGAGGTTAGAAACAGAGAATATGGAGGGAGGAGGTTAGAAACAGACAATATGGAGGTAGGAGGTTAGAAACAGACAACATGGAGGGAGGAGGTTAGAAACAGAGAATGTGGAGGGAGGAGGTTAGAAACAGACAACATGGAGGGAGGAGGTTAGAAACAGAGAATATGGAGGGAGGAGGTTAGAAACAGACAACATGGAGGGAGGAGGTTAGAAACAGACAACATGGAGGGAGGAGGTTAGAAACAGAGAATATGGAGGGAGGAGGTTAGAAACAGAGAATATGGAGGGAGGAGGTTAGAAACAGAGAATATGGAGGGAGGAGGTTAGAAACAGAGAATATGGAGGGAGGAGGTTAGAAACAGACAACATGGAGGGAGGAGGTTAGAAACATAGAATATGGAGGGATGAGGTTAGAAACAGACAACATGGAGGGAGGAGGTTAGAAACAGAGAATGTGGAGGGAGGAGGTTAGAAACAGACAACATGGAGGGAGGAGGTTAGAAACAGAGAATATGGAGGGAGGAGGTTAGAAACAGACAACATGGAGGGAGGAGGTTAGAAACAGACAACATGGAGGGAGGAGGTTAGAAACAGAGAATATGGAGGGAGGAGGTTAGAAACAGAGAATATGGAGGGAGGAGGTTAGAAACAGAGAATATGGAGGGAGGAGGTTAGAAACAGAGAATATGGAGGGAGGAGGTTAGAAACAGACAACATGGAGGGAGGAGGTTAGAAACATAGAATATGGAGGGATGAGGTTAGAAACAGAGAATATGGAGGGTGGAGGTTAGAAACAGAGAATATGGAGGGAGGAGGTTAGAAACAGAGAATGTGGAGGGAGGAGGTTAGAAACAGAGAATGTGGAGGGAGGAGGTTAGAAACAGAGAATGTGGAGGGAGGAGGTTAGAAACAGACAATATGGAGGGAGGAGGTTAGAAAAAGACAATATGAAGGGAGGAGGTTAGAAACAGAGAATATGGAGGGAGGAGGTTAGAAACAGAGAATGTGGAGGGAGGAGGTTAGAAACAGAGAATGTGGAGGGAGGAGGTTAGAAACAGACAATATGGAGGGAGGAGGTTAGAAACAGAATATGGAGGGAGGAGGTTAGAAACAGAGAATATGGAGGGAGGAGGTTAGAAACAGAGAATATGGAGGGAGGAGGTTAGAAACAGACAACATGGAGGGAGGAGGTTAGAAACAGTGAATATGGAGGGAGGAGGTTAGAAACAGAGAATATGGAGGGAGGAGGTTAGAAACAGAGAATATGGAGGGAGGAGGTTAGAAACAGAGAATATGGAGGGAGGAGGTTAGAAACAGACAACATGGAGGGAGGAGGTTAGAAACAGAGAATATGGAGGGAGAAGGTTAGAAACAGAGAATATGGAGGGAGGAGGTTAGAAACAGAGAATATGGAGGGAGGAGGTTAGAAACAGAGAATGTGGAGGGAGGAGGTTAGAAACAGAGAATGTGGAGGGAGGAGGTTAGAAACAGACAACATGGAGGGATGAGGCTAGAAACAGAGAATATGGAGGGAGGAGGTTAGAAACAGAGAATGTGGAGGGAGGAGGTTAGAAACAGAGAATATGGAGGGAGGAGATTAGAAACAGAGAATATGGAGGGAGGAGGTTAGAAACAGAGAATATGGAGGGAGGAGGTTAGAAACAGAGAATATGGAGGGAGGAGGTTAGAAACAGACAACATGGAGGGAGGAGGTTAGAAACAGAGAATATGGAGGGAGGAGGTTAGAAACAGAGAATATGGAGGGAGGAGGTTAGAAACAGAGAATATGGAGGGAGGAGGTTAGAAACAGAGAATGTGGAGGGAGGAGGTTAGAAACAGAGAATGTGGAGGGAGGAGGTTAGAAACAGAGAATGAGGAGGGAGGAGGTTAGAAACAGACAATATGGAGGGAGGAGGTTAGAAAAAGACAATATGAAGGGAGGAGGTTAGAAACAGAGAATATGGAGGGAGGAGGTTAGAAACAGAGAATGTGGAGGGAGGAGGTTAGAAACAGAGAATGTGGAGGGAGGAGGTTAGAAACAGACAATATGGAGGGAGGAGGTTAGAAACAGACAACATGGAGGGAGGAGGTTAGAAACAGAATATGGAGGGAGGAGGTTAGAAACAGAGAATATGGAGGGATGAGGTTAGAAACAGAGAATATGGAGGGAGGAGGTTAGAAACAGAGAATATGGAGGGAGGAGGTTAGAAACAGAGAATATGGAGGGAGGAGGTTAGAAACAGAGAATATGGAGGGAGGAGGTTAGAAACAGACAACATGGAGGGAGGAGGTTAGAAACAGAGAATATGGAGGGAGAAGGTTAGAAACAGAGAATATGGAGGGAGGAGGTTAGAAACAGAGAATATGGAGGGAGGAGGTTAGAAACAGAGAATGTGGAGGGAGGAGGTTAGAAACAGAGAATGTGGAGGGAGGAGGTTAGAAACAGAGAATGAGGAGGGAGGAGGTTAGAAACAGACAATATGGAGGGAGGAGGTTAGAAAAAGACAATATGAAGGGAGGAGGTTAGAAACAGAGAATGTGGAGGGAGGAGGTTAGAAACAGAGAATGTGGAGGGAGGAGGTTAGAAACAGACAATATGGAGGGAGGAGGTTAGAAAAAGACAATATGAAGGGAGGAGGTTAGAAACAGAGAATATGGAGGGAGGAGGTTAGAAACAGAGAATGTGGAGGGAGGAGGTTAGAAACAGAGAATGTGGAGGGAGGAGGTTAGAAACAGACAATATGGAGGGAGGAGGTTAGAAACAGAGAATATGGAGGGAGGAGGTTAGAAACAGAGAATATGGAGGGAGGAGGTTAGAAACAGAGAATGTGGAGGGAGGAGGTTAGAAACAGATAACATGGAGGGATGAGGCTAGAAACAGAGAATATGGAGGGAGGAGGTTAGAAACAGAGAATGTGGAGGGAGGAGGTTAGAAACAGAGAATGTGGAGGGAGGAGGTTAGAAACAGACAACATGGAGGGAGGAGGTTAGAAACAGACAACATGGAGGGAGGAGGTTAGAAACAGAGAATATGGAGGGAGGAGGTTAGAAACAGAGAATATGGAGGGAGGAGGTTAGAAACAGAGAATATGGAGGGAGGAGGTTAGAAACAGAGAATATGGAGGGAGGAGGTTAGAAACAGAGAATATGGAGGGAGGAGGTTAGAAACAGACAACATGGAGGGAGGAGGTTAGAAACAGAGAATATGGAGGGAGGAGGTTAGAAACAGACAACATGGAGGGAGGAGGTTAGAAACAGAGAATGTGGAGGGAGGAGGTTAGAAACAGAGAATGTGGAGGGAGGAGGTTAGAAACAGACAATATGGAGGGAGGAGGTTAGAAAAAGACAATATGAAGGGAGGTTAGAAACAGAGAATATGGAGGGAGGAGGTTAGAAACAGAGAATGTGGAGGGAGGAGGTTAGAAACAGAGAATGTGGAGGGAGGAGGTTAGAAACAGACAATATGGAGGGAGGAGGTTAGAAACAGAGAATATGGAGGGAGGAGGTTAGAAACAGAGAATATGGAGGGAGGAGGTTAGAAACAGAGAATATGGAGGGAGGAGGTTAGAAACAGACAACATGGAGGGAGGAGGTTAGAAACAGAATATGGAGGGAGGAGGTTAGAAACAGAGAATATGGAGGGATGATGTTAGAAACAGAGAATATGGAGGGAGGAGGTTAGAAACAGAGAATATGGAGGGAGGAGGTTAGAAACAGAGAATATGGAGGGAGGAGGTTAGAAACAGAGAATATGGAGGGAGGAGGTTAGAAATAGACAACATGGAGGGAGGAGGTTAGAAACAGAGAATATGGAGGGAGAAGGTTAGAAACAGAGAATATGGAGGGAGGAGGTTAGAAACAGAGAATATGGAGGGAGGAGGTTAGAAACAGAGAATGTGGAGGGAGGATGTTAGAAACAGAGAATGTGGAGGGAGGAGGTTAGAAACAGAGAATGAGGAGGGAGGAGGTTAGAAACAGACAATATGGAGGGAGGAGGTTAGAAAAAGACAATATGAAGGGAGGAGGTTAGAAACAGAGAATGTGGAGGGAGGAGGTTAGAAACAGACAATATGGAGGGAGGAGGTTAGAAACAGACAATATGGAGGGAGGAGGTTAGAAACAGACAATATGGAGGGAGGAGGTTAGAAACAGAGAATATGGAGGGAGGAGGTTAGAAACTGTCAAGATGTCAGTGTGCAGCGGTAGGACGGAGTCAGGCAAATGTAAATAACAAACTTTACTCGGAAAACAACAAATCTAATTTCCACGCAGGGAAATAAATACAACAGCTCACAGCAGTATACAACACCAAACAAAGAACAATCATGCACAACACCATGAGGGAACCAGAGGGTTAAATAGGGAAACAAATTAACGTGATGGGAACCAGGTGTGTACAATACAGACAAAACAAATGGAAAACAGAACCGTAGATCGGTGGCAGCTAAAAAGCTGGTGACGACGACCGCCGATAGCCGCCCACACAAGGAGAGGCACCATCTTTGGCGGAAGTCGTGACAGTACCCCCCCCTTGACGCGCAGCTCCAGCAGCGCACCGACACCGACCTCGGGGACGACCCAGAGGACGAGGCGCAGGACGATCCGGGTGGAGACGGTAAAATTCCTGCAGTAAGGAAGGGTCCAGGATGTCCTCCACCGGCACCCAGCATCTCTCCTCCGGACCGTACCCCTCCCACTCCACGAGGCACTGAAGGCCCCTCACCCGACGCTTTGAGTCCATGATGGCTCGCACAGTATACGCCGGGGCCCCCTCGATTTTCAGCGGGGGCGGAGGAACCTCCCGTACCTCAGACTGCTGGAGCGGACCAGCCACCACCGGCCTGAGGAGAGACACATGGAACGAGGGGTTAATACGGTAATCAGGGGGGAGCTGTAACCTATAACAAACCTCGTTCAGTCTCCTCAGGACTTTAAATGGCCCCACAAACCACGGACCCAGCTTCCGGCAGGGCAGGCGAAGGGGCAGGTTTCGGGTCGAGAGCCAGACCCGGTCCCCCAGTGCATACACCGGGGCATCACTGCGGTGGCGGTCGGCGCTCACCTTCTGTCGCCTGATGGCCCGTTGCAGGTGCACATGGGCAGCGTCCCAGATCTCCTCAGAGCGCCGAAACCATTCATCCACCGCAGGTGCCTCGATCTGGCTCTGATGCCACGGTGCCAGGACCGGCTGATACCCTAGTACACACTGAAATGGAGACATGTTAGTGGAGGAGTGGCGGAGGGAGTTTTGGACCATCTTTGCCCAGGGGATGAAAGTCGTCCACTCCCCCAGCCGGTCCTGGCAATAGGACGACAGAAACCTACCCACATCCTGGTTTACTCTCTCCACCTGCCCATTACTCTCAGGGTGAAACCCTGAGGTCAGGCTGACCGAGACCCCAGACGTTCCATGAACGCCCTCCAGACACTCGATGTGAACTGGGGACCCCGATCAGACACTATATCCTCAGGCACCCCTTAGTGCCGGAAGACGTGGGTAAACAGAGCCTCCGCAGTCTGTAGGGCCGTAGGGAGACCGGGCAAAGGAAGGAGACGGCAGGACTTAGAAAACCGATCCACAACGACCAGGATCGTGGTGTTACCTTGTGACGGAGGAAGATCCGTCATGAAGTCCACCAATAGGTGTGACCACGGCCGTTGTGGAACAGATAGGGGTTGTAATGTCCCTCTGGGTAGGTGTCTAGGTGCCTTGCACTGGGCGCACACCGAGCAGGAGGAAACATAAACCCTAACGTCCTTAGCTAAAGTGGGCCACCAGTACTTCCCACTAAGACAGCGCACTGTCCGACCGATGCCAGGATGACCAGAGGAGGGTGACGTGTGGGCCCAACAGATCAATCGATCGCGGACATCAACCGGAACGTACAGATACCCAACTGGACACTGGGTGGGAGTGGGCTCCATACGTAATGCCCGCTCGATGTCCGCGTCAACCTCCCATACCACCGGTGCCACCAGGCAAGAAGCCGGAAGTATGGGAGTGGGATCCGTGGACCACTCCTCTGTGTCATACATCTGGGACAGTGCGTCTGCCTTAGCATTCTGGGAACCTGGTCTGTAGGATAGGGTGAAAACAAAACGGGTGAAAAACATGGCCCACCTTGCCTGGCGAGGGTTCAGTCTCCTCGCCGCCCGGATGTACTCCAGATTGCGGTGTTTAGCCCCCTCAAGCCAATGCCTCCACGCCTTCAGAGCCCTGACAACAGCTAACAGCTCCCGGTCCCCAACATCATAGTTTCGCTCCGCCGGGCTGAGCTTCTTCGAAAAGAAAGCACAGGGGCGGAGCTTTGGCGGCGTACCCAAGCGCTGAGACAGCACAGCTCCTATCCCAGCCTCGGACGCGTCCACCTCTACTATGAATGCCAAGGAGGGATCAGGATGAGGCAGCACGGGAGCCGAGGTAAACAGAGCCTTCAGGTGGCCGAAAGCCCTGTCCGCCCCAGCTGACCACTGCAGTCGCACCGGTCCCCCCTTCACCAAGGAGGTAATGGGAGCTGCTACCTGACCAAAGCCCCGGATAAACCTCCGGTAGTAGTTGGCAAACCCTAAGAACCGCTGCACCTCCTTTACCGTGGTTGGAGTCGGCCAATTACGCACGGCTGAAATTCGGTCATTTTCCATCTCCACCCCTGACGCGGACAGGCGATACCCTAGGAAGGAGATGGACTGTTGGAAGAACAGACATTTCTCAGCCTTGACGTACAGGTCATGCTCCAACAGTCGACCAAGCACCTTGCGCACCAGGGACACATGCTCGGCACGTGTAGCGGAATATATTAGAATGTCATCTATATACACCACTACACCGTGCAGGTCCCTGAAAATCTCGTCTACAAAGGATTGGAAGACTGATGGAGCATTCATCAACCCGTACGGCATGACGAGGTACTCATAGTGCCCAGAGGTGGTACTAAATGCCGTCTTCCACTCATCCCCCTCCCGGATACGCACCAGGTTGTAAGTGCTCCTGAGATCCAATGAAGAAGCGCTCCCCGTGCAATGACTCCGTCACACTGGCTATGAGAGACAGTGGGTAACTGTACTTCACAGTGATCTGATTTAGCCCACGGTAGTCAATGCACGGGTGTAAACCTCCATCCTTCTTCTTCATAAAAAAGAAACTTGAGGAGGCAGGTGAAGTGGAAGGCCGAATGTATCCCTGTCCCAGAGATTCGGAGATATATGTTTCCATAGCCGCCGTCTCCTCCTGAGACAGTGGATACACTTGACTCCTGTGCTGCGCCTACCTGGAGATTTATCGCACAATCCCGCTGTCGAAGGGGTGGTAGTTGAGTCGCCTTCTTTTTACAGAAGGCGAGAGCCAAATCGGCATATTCGAGGGGAATGTGCGTAGTGGAGACCTGGTTTGGACTCTCCACCGTAGTTGCACCTATGGAAACACCTACACACCTCCCTGAGCACTGACGTGACCATCCCTTGAGAGCCCTCTGTTGCCACGAAATAGTGGGGTCATGAGAGGCCAACCAGGGAAGCCCCAACACCACAGGAAACGCAGGAGAATCGATCAGGAAGAGACTAATTCTCTCCTCATGACCCTCCTGCGTTTTCATCCATAGTAGAGCTGTGACCTCCCTAATCAGGCCCAACCCTAAAGGACGACTATCTAAGGCATGTACAGGGAAGGGCACATCAACAGGCACAATAGGGCCTAAATCCCTAATCTAAGTGCAAAGGAACGGTCAATAAATTCCCAGCTGCGCCTGAATCGACTAGCGCCTTATGCTGGGAATGCGGGGAAAACTCCGGAAATTCTATACCAACATACATGTGTGCAACAGGGATCTCTGGGGAAGTCAGGTGCCTACTCACCTGGGATGATCCACCAGTGCCCTGCCTGCTGCCTCGACTCCCTGGGGAACCTCCCCAGCACCGACCAGCAGTGTGCCCTCTGCGGCCACACTTGGTGCAGGAAACGGCCCCCCCTCCGGTCACCCTAGGAGCAGCACCTCCGAGCTCCATAGGGGTAGGGTCGGAGGTGCTGGGGGATGGAATGGACGGACCCTGATCCGGACATCCGTGGGTGGCCAACAGGTTATCCAGCCGTATAGATAGATCCACCAGCTGGTCGAGGGTAAGGGTGGTGTCCCTGCATGCCAGCTCCCGACGAATGTCCTCACGTAGACTACACCGGTAATGGTCGATCGGGGCCCTCTCATTCCATCCCGCGATGGCCGCCAAGGTCCGGAAGTTCAGTGGGAAGTCCTGTGCGCTCCTCCTCCCCTGTCTGAGGTGGTACAAGCGTTCCCCCGCCGCTCTCCCCTCTGGTGGATGATCAAAGACCGCCCGGAAGCGGCGGGTGAAATCCTCATAGCGGACCAACGCTGCGTCTATTCCTCCCCATTCGGCGTTGGCCCACTCAAGCGCTCTCCCCAACAGACAGGAGATGAGGGCGGACACGCTCTCGTATCCCGAGGGAGCCGGGTGGATGGTCGCCAGGTAGAGCTCCACCTGGAGCAGGAACCCCTGGCACTCGGCAGCCGTCCCATCATATGCCCTCGGGAGCGAGAGCCGAATCCCATTGGGTCCAGGTGACGGAGGGGTGGACATCGGTGTGGGTTGACCTGAAGGGGATGGGGTTGTGGGAAAACCCCATCTCACCCATCGCTCCATGGTCTGCAGCACGCGCTCCTCCACTGGTACCGGAGGACTGGCTGCACCTGCTGACTCCATATCGGGTGCGTGATTCTGTCAAGATGTCAGTGTGCAGCGGTAAGACGGAGTCAGGCGCAGGACACAGAACTGAGTAAATAACTAACTTTACTCGGAAAACAACAAATCTAATTTCCACGCAGGGAAATACAACAGATCACAGCAGTATACAACACCAAACAAAGAACAATCACGCACAACACCATGAGGGATCCATAGGGTTAAATAGGGAAACAAATTAACATGATGGGAACCATGTGTGTACAATACAGACAAAACAAATGGAAAACAGAACCGTAGATCGGTGGCAGCTAGAAAGCCGGTAATGACGACCGCCGATAGCCACCCGCACAAGGAGAGGCACCAACTTCGGTGGAAGTCGTGACAGAAACAGAGAATATGGAGGGAGGAGGTTAGAAACAGAGAATATGCAGGGAGGAGGTTAGAAACAGAGAATATGGAGGGAGGAGGTTAGAAACAGAGAACATGGCGGGAGGTAGAGAGGTGGAGAAGGTCTGCAATTTGTCATGCATAATGGTGACAGGTAGACACTCTTCTCTGGGAAACAGCAGCAGGAGCACCTGTTACCATAGCAGGTCATGGCGCTGTTTAGTGGTCATAAAATACAGCCTCTCTGACCTGACCTGACCTGCGCTCTCTCTCTCTCTCTCTCTCTCTCTCTCTCTCTCTCTCTCTCTCTCTCTCTCTCTCTCTCTCTCTCTCTCTCTCTCTCTCTCTCTCTCTCTCTCTCTCTCTCTCTCTCTCTCTCTCTCTCTCTCTCTCTCTCTCTCTCTCTCTCTCTCTCTCTCTCTCTCTCTCTCTCTCTCTCTCTCTCTCTCTCTCTCTCTCTCTCTCTCTCTCTCTCTCTCTCTCTCTCTCTCTCTCTCTCTCTCTCTCTCTCTCTCTCTCTCTCTCTCACTGATGGGCAGGGGAGGGAAGTCTGTCTCTGTCTGTCTGTCTCTGTCTGTCTCTCTTTATTCCTCTCTAATA
Source organism: Coregonus clupeaformis (assembly GCF_020615455.1). Lineage (NCBI taxonomy): Eukaryota > Metazoa > Chordata > Actinopteri > Salmoniformes > Salmonidae > Coregonus > Coregonus clupeaformis. Next base: position 121,652 of record NC_059207.1, read on the forward strand.
GCATACTGAAGGCAGAGGGAATAAACAGAGTTAATGAAGCTCCACAAACAGATGGATATAAGAGAGCATTGGACTCTGAAATCAGATGGAACACTCAACAGACAGAACACTCAGAGAGTAGACAGAACACTCAGAGACCAGACAGAACACTCAGAGAGCAGACAGAACACTCAGAGAGCAGACAGAACACCCAGTGAGCAGACAGAACACTCAGAGAGCAGACAGAACACTCAGAGAGCAGACAGAACACTCAGAGACCAGACAGAACACTCAGAGAGCAGACAGAACACTCAGAGAGCAGATATAACACTCAGAGACCAGACAGAACACTCAGAGACCAGACAGAACACTCAGAGAGCAGACAGAACACTCATAGAGCAGACAGAACACTCAGAGAGCAGACATAACACTCAGAGACCAGACAGAACACTCAGAGAGCAGACAGAACACTCAGAGAGCAGATATAACACTCAGAGACCAGACAGAACACTCAGAGACCAGACAGAACACTCAGAGACCAGACAGAACACTCAGAGAGCAGACAGAACGCTGGACTGATGAAAAATTGAATACCACAGAAAGAAGGCACACACAGCCACAACCCTAAACCTAACCTTAACCCCAAAACCTAACCTTAACCCAAACCCTAAACCTAACCCTAGCTCCTAAACCTAACCATAAACCTAATTCTAACCCTAACACAAATTCTAACATTAACCCTAAACCCCCTAGAAATGGCATTAGACCTTGTGTTCCCAGTTGGTCACGTTTTTGTTTGTTTACACTGATGCGGACACGCACACAGACAGACAAACACATACACAACTCCCTGACTCAAACTTGTTAACTCACACACACACACACACACACACAGACAGACACACACACACACAACTCCCTGGCTCAACCTTGTTAACTCACACACATCCAGAACAAGAAGTCCCTCTGCCTCACCAGAAGCCACCAGCAGACACACTGATGAAGCCCCTTGTCCTGACTGAGCCCCAAGCCGGAGATTAGGGGATGAAGAAGAAAGGACAAAAAATAAAGTCAAAAAGAGAGAGAAAATAAAAAAAGAATGTTGCTTTTTTTGTCAGGAGTAAGGGTATTTGATTTCACATCTTTTTGTACTCTTATCGTCGGTGCTGGAGAGAGAGAGGATAGTGAGAGAGAGAGAGAGAGAGAGAGAGAGAGAGAGAGAGAGAGAGAGAGAGAGAGAGAGAGAGAGAGAGAGAGAGAGAGAGAGAGAGAGAGAGAGAGAGAGAGGCAGACAGAAAGACAGAAAGAGAAAGAAAGAAAGAAAGAAAGAAAGAAAGAAAGAAAGAAAGAAAGAAAGAAAGAAAGAAAGAAAGAAAGAAAGAAAGAAAGAAAGAAAGAAAGAAAGAAAGAAAGAAAGAAAGAAAGAAAGAAAGAAAGAAAGAAAGAGAAAGAGAGAGTGAGAGAGAGAGTGACAGAGAGAAAGAGAGAGAAAGAGAGAGAGAGAGAGAGAGAGAGAGAGAGAGAGAGAAAGAGAGAGAAGGAGAGAGAGAGAGAGAGAGAGAGAGAGAGAGAGAGAGAGAGAGAGAAAGAGAGAGAGAGAGTAGTATAGGCATGCCTGCTCGCCAACTATACCTCTCTCCCTCATCAGCCCTCTCAGTCATCCGGCCAGGAGAGGACAGGATGCCAGTGAACAGGGACAGCAGCTGCCTCTTCAAACAGACGTACCGACCACACGCTGCTCCTTCCTCCCACACGCCACCCGCTACCCACCTACCCGCCTATCTACCCAGCTACCCACCTACCTACCTCCACCTACCCTCCTACATACCTGCCTACCTACCCACCTACCCACCTACCCACCTACCTACCTACCTACCTACCCACCTACCCACCTACCCACCTACCCACCTACCCACTTATCCACCTACCCACCTACCTACCTACCCACCTACCCACCTACCCACCTACCCACCTACCCACCTACCTACCCACCTACCCACCTACCTACCTACCTGTGGCTGCTCCTCGGAGCAGGAAGGGGAAGACCATCCTACTTAGTGAATTTCAGAAACATTTAAAATAATGAAACATTTAATAAGTTATCCTTTTTAGATAGAACTATACTAAATATATTCACATCACCAAATAATTGATTAAAACACACTGTTTTGCAATGAAGGTCTACAGTAGCCTCAACAGCACTCTGTAGGGTAGCACCATGGTGTAGCCGGAGGATAGCTAGCTTCCGTCCTCCTCTGGCTACATTGACTTCAATACAAAACCTAGGAGGCTCGTAGGCCTTACCCCCTTCCATAGACCTACATGGTAATTATGACCACTTCCGGAGGACGTCCTCCAACCAGTCAAAGCTTTTGCAATATAAACTGACATGTTGTCCATCCAATCATAGGATTAGGATCAGAGAACGAACCTAGTGTGGTGTATTGGGGTTTTGCCACAGAGCATTACGGTGGTTCTATGTGTTGAGAAGCTTGGTGAGTTGGTGACATATTGGATAGAGACAGAGTGATAGTTGGGCATTTTTAGGATATTATTCTATTCAAATTAGATTGTTCAAACTATAGGAAACGGAGGAGGTAGATTAAATATTGTTTTCTTGTTTTTAGAACTTAATTTTTGTGTCGAGTTACTGCAACTTATTTCAATTTGCCTTGCTAACTCAAGTGGCAAGTAGCTAGCTAGCTACCAGAGTGCAGTTTTCTCCGCCAGAACGACTAGCTAATGCTAAGAACAATGTAGTGGATTTTCATTGCCCACATCAGATTCAAGCTTCTGGGAAAAAGCTGCATCGATCATGTAATGGACGAAGGTCTGCATATTCAAACTGCGCAACACAAACAGAAGGTAAGAAGAAACAGGGATACTGCATTTTTTGGCATATAAGAGCTGGCTTTTAGGGGGCACATTGTAAATAATGGCCCATTGCGGGATGAAGCAAGCGGGCACGATGACAGGGAATGTTCCGCTAACAAGGGTAACTACAAGAAGCTTGCAGGGTAATTGCATATGGAAGATTCTACTGAGCATATGGAAGATTCTACTGTCTTCTCTGGGATGTCGAAATCAATTCAGAATTATTTGATGGCCTCCATCACATCATCCATTAAAAGTGAGATTAAAAAGAGAGGTTGAAGCGCACATTTTTTAGCTCACGCTCAAGTAGGCTTTTCACTTTCCTCCAGTATTTATTCATCACTCCGGACAGACACAAGCAAAAACTTTTTACGTAAATGTTGCAGCAGCCTAGGCTACACCTAAACAATAGAGGTCTGACATGCTGTATGGGATGAAAACGAGATTATTTTTTTTAGTCTGATCAACTGTAGGCTACTAATAATAGCAGCTGCATACAGCCTATGTGCCCTGTCCATCTGGTCAGGGTAAACATATAGGAAACGTTATGTATTTACAGTCCATTTGTTTGTTAGGACAAAATGTGAATGTGATCAAATTTGGTTTATATTCAAACTTGGGTTGGCTAGGCTGCCTAGACCTTTTCAATCCAAAATTATTAACTGGAATTAATCAATCAACTTAATAGTGATGACATAGACTGTGAGTTCATTTTTTATTAGGCCTACAGTTGCATAGGCCTGCATGATGCAAACATGCATAAAGCAAGCTCAGCCCTGTGAGTTCTATTGTCCATCAGTTGTTGTCTCTGTGTCTGGGTAGATGAAACTCCCCTGTTAGTCTAGTCTAAATATAATTCAGACCAACAAGTATAAGGAGTTTTCATCCTCCCCAGGGCCAGGAGTTTTTTCCAGGAGTTCTTAAAAACCATGTGACCGGATTAGAAAAACTGGTCCCATCATAGCGGGTATAAAACCTTTTTACAACTGATTAATCACGGTCATACCCTATAGGGTCCAGAGTTTTCCTGGTTAGCTTACCAGAAAATTGCCCCACCACTCTGGGACCTATGGTGCCACCAGTCTGCTCGCAGTTGTCAGTTATTGTCAGGCATGTGGATGATCAGGGTTTTATTCAGGAATGTTTATTGGGCTACTTTGATGTGTCAAGTGGGCGAAATGTGCAGTCTGTGTTTGACTTTCTGAGATGTCTTACTTTAACTTCATGGAGAAACTTGTTGCCCAAACCTATGATGGTGCTGCTGTAATGGAATGTACTGTATATTTTATTTGTATTTACAGCTAAGTCCCCTCCTGTTCCCTGATTAAGAGATGGTGACCACTCCACTACCAGTGTCAACTCTCTCCTGACATGAACAGAAGCCATGACTCATGTGGCCTCTCATCCACTGGCACATTGAATGTTTCCGCTACAGGCACTGTGAGTAGACTTGTCAATTTTCTCTCATTACTGTATGTAGATTTAATCACATACACAAACACAATCACATTATTACACATCAATGATTTTACTCCTTGCTTGGACTAACTCATTCTTAGATATTTTGTCTAACTGTGTAGTATGTTATGTTATTGTTGTTTGTCTTCCCAGTCAAACCCAGTCCTGCCCTCAGTGGAAGAGTTGAGCTCTTCTCCAACATTATGCATCCATGATGAGCCTGTCCTGCAATGAAGCCTCAACCCATGCCTCATACCTTCATTCAATCACTGCTGTGATCCCTTCCCAACACTGTGTAAGTAGCCCTCTCATTCCAATTCCCCATAATATTGCACTATAAATGTCTTTATTAAATGCTTTAGGGTAAAATACGTTTATTTTACATGCTTTGACGTCTCCGTCCGCTCCGCACCTATATCGTTGGTCTCCCATCCTGCTCAATTGTTCAAGTCACCAGCCTCCACTGCTACCTACCTACCTACCTACCCACCTACCTATATACCTATCTACCTACCTACCTACCCGCCCTTATTTAACCTGCATGACGGCATAAGGTACCCCCCTCACACACACCCCTCGACCCTCACCCAAATCCTCTATCTCCCTCCACCTGTAGCTGTGTCACAAGCACCATTCTATTGCCCCACACACACCCAGCCTTAAAGGGAAAGTTCACCCAATGTTCATTATTTCACATCAGTTCATTACATTTCATTTTACATTTCACTGTATCACATACCTTAGGGATGTTGTCTGCAGACCAGAAGTGACATAGTCTGCGAAGAGCCTTTTATTCCATTGCTAAAATCTTGCCACAGCGGCCATCTTGCCACAGCAGCCATGATGGTTAGCACAGTTTTCCAATTATTCTCAATCTTCCCCGTTAGCATTGTCTGCATTACCAAAGTCTACACTGAAAACTATCCTAAAACAAAGTAATACTGTATATAGTAGTCAACTTATATTCTTTGAGGAAACAATAACATTTGCTGGAATTAGCTAGTTGTATAATTTGTTGAATTGTTTGTAGCAAAATGGCAATGAAGGTGCTCAGTTGTGTAACGCTGAATCGGGAACAAGGACTGTTTCTCCTAACAGTGAGTATTTAAAAGTTACAAGATTGTAGCAAAAACAATGTTATCAAGCTTCGAATAAGTATAAGCATGGCTTCCTTGAAGATGTCGCTGCAATAGGCTACTTTATTTAGAGATAGTTTGAGTAGATTTAGGCAGTGGTAAGTGTACCTTCTAGCTTTATCCTCATCTCCCCTTGACACTGTACCTTCTCCTCTGCTCTTCTCTCTATCAGGCACTTTCTTCATTGATATCAATCTATAACAATAATAATGCATGGGATTTAAAGCGCCTTTCAGGAAACCCAAGGACACTGTACAGAAAGAGAGTAAAAAACAAAACAAAGATAAAACAATACAATACAAAGAAATAAACGCTCCTTACTATAGTTTAAGCAAGAGCTGAGTAAGGGCTGAGCTAAGATGAGGGGAAAGCCAGACTGAACAGGTTGGTTTTTAATCTGTGTTTGAAGGTGGTGATAGAGTCAGAGTTGCAGGTGGCTGGGGGAGAGAGCTCTGGAGTTTGGTGGCAGCGGCAGTGAATGCGCTTTCAGTACGTAAAGTAGACAAAGTAGACAATACAGTACATCTTATCTACTCTCTTACCTAGCACATATCGGATTCATATCTGTTCTGTTGTGTTCTGTTCTCCACCTGAAACCCAGTTTACTTACTGTAAACCATAGCTAGCTGGTTACAATGGTTCTGTGGTGAAAATGTGTTTGTCCTTATTTTCCCTGAGAAATTCAGTATTTGTCTCTCTCTCTCTCTCTCTCTCTGTACCCCTCTCTCTCTCTCTCTCTCACTCTCTCTCTCTCTCTCTCTCTCTCTGTACCCCTCTCTCTCTCTCTCTCTCTCTCTCTCTCTCGCTCTCTCTCGTAAACACCCATCACCATTTCGTTCTGAAGTCTCCAGTGAAGGCGAAGCTGAAATGAACACTTAGCCCACTGGCACAAAAACAACAAAAGGCTAACACAGCTGACACTGCCTCTGTTGTTTCGGGACAGTAAGGTAGTTATATTTGCTACACTGGGAACAGAACAGCCATGAATAGATGAATAGTATCTTTATATCGGCACCAGAGGTGATTTGAAAGACTGCCACTGGATGTCATGGCGGCTCACTCTGAAGGGTCGTCTTTGAACCTGACAACGCAGACAGAACTAGGCCAGAGGGTTGAAACGACTGAGGGGAAAAGGAAAACATAGAAATTAAAAGGGAGCATTATTTTGTTATGGGCACTATTAAAAGTTATCAACTTAGTGTGAAATGATAGGGGAATAAAACAATAAGGACAGAATTAGATTTTCTGGTTTTAACTTCTAAAGAAGGGGCTGTTCTGGTGGGCCTAAAAAACATTGGGTGATCTAAGACAATCACGGCCACATTAAATCGGCTCAAGGGACACATCTGGCCCGCAGGCCAGCAGTTTGAGACTGACCTAAGCACTTTCTCAAAATACTTTTAAGGGATGTAAAATACAGATGTGTGCTATTTTACAGTGTACTAGTGTACAGTGTTGTATAGTTTATTTTTATTTTTTATTTTTTTTATTTCACCTTTACAGTGGGGAGAAAAAAGTATTTAGTCAGCCACCAATTGTGCAAGTTCTCCCACTTAAAAAGATGAGAGAGGCCTGTAATTTTCATCATAGGTACACGTCAACTATGACAGACAAAATGAGAAAAAAAAATCCAGAAAATCACATTGTAGGATTTTTAATGAATTTATTTGCAAATGATGGTGGAAAATAAGTATTTGGTCAATAACAAAAGTTTCTCAATACTTTGTTATATACCCTTTGTTGGCAATGACACAGGTCAAACGTTTTCTGTAAGTCTTCACAAGGTTTTCACACACTGTTGCTGATATTTTGGCCCATTCCTCCATGCAGATCTCCTCTAGAGCAGTGATGTTTTGGGGCTGTCGCTGGGCAACACGGACTTTCAACTCCCTCCAAAGATTTTGTATGGGGTTGAGATCTGGAGACTGGCTAGGCCACTCCAGGACCTTGAAATGCTTCTTACGAAGCCACTCCTTCGTTGCCCGGGCGGTGTGTTTGGGATCATTGTCATGCTGAAAGACCCAGCCACGTTTCATCTTCAATGCCCTTGCTGATGGAAGGAGGTTTTCACTCAAAATCTCACGATACATGGCCCCATTCATTCTTTCCTTTACACGGATCAGTCGTCCTGGTCCCTTTGCAGAAAAACAGCCCCAAAGCATGATGTTTCCATCCCCATGCTTCACAGTAGGTATGGTGTTCTTTGGATGCAACTCAGCATTCTTTGTCCTCCAAACACGACGAGTTGAGTTTTTACCAAAAAGTTATATTTTGGTTTCATCTGACCATATGACATTCTCCCAATCCTCTTCTGGATCATCCAAATGCACTCTAGCAAACATCAGACGGGCCTGGACATGTACTGGCTTAAGCAGGGGGACACGTCTTGCACTGCAGGATTTGAGTCCCTGGCGGCGTAGTGTGTTACTGATGGTAGGCTTTGTTACTTTGGTCCCAGCTCTCTGCAGGTCATTCACTAGGTCCCACCGTGTGGTTCTGGGATTTTTGCTCACCGTTCTTGTGATCATTTTGACCCCACGGGGTGAGATCTTGCGTGGAGCCCCAGATCGAGGGAGATTATCAGTGGTCTTGTATGTCTTCCATTTCCTAATAATTGCTCCCACAGTTGATTTCTTCAAACCAAGCTGCTTACCTATTGCAGATTCAGTCTTCCCAGCCTGGTGCAGGTCTACAATTTTGTTTCTGGTGTCCTTTGACAGCTCTTTGGTCTTGGCCATAGTGGAGTTTGGAGTGTGACTGTTTGAGGTTGTGGACAGGTGTCTTTTATACTGATAACAAGTTCAAACAGGTGCCATTAATACAGGTAACGAGTGGAAGACAGAGGAGCCTCTTAAAGAAGAAGTTACAGGTCTGTGAGAGCCAGAAATCTTGCTTGTTTGTAGGTGACCAAATACTTATTTTCCACCATAATTTGCAAATAAATTCATAAAAAATCCTACAATGTGATTTTCGGGAATTTTTTTCCTCAATTTGTCTGTCATAGTTGACGTGTACCTATGATGAAAATTACAGGCCTCTCTCATCTTTTTAAGTGGGAAAACTTGCACAATTGGTGGCTACACAACAGCGCCGGAGAAGATGGCTGCCGTTTTACAGCCCTCTAACCATTTGTACTATTATGTGTGTTTTTCCGCGTTACTTGTAATTTATTTTGTACATAATGTTTCTGCCATCGTCTCTTATAACCAAAAAGAGCTTCTGGATATCAGGACAGCGATTACTCACCTCGTATTGGACGAAGATTTGTTCTTCAACGAGGCGGCCGCGAAGGATATCATACAGACACCCGACAAGGCCCAAATCCCCGTCATTCGCGTGAGGAAGAGACGGAGATATCGTGGACGTAGATCGGCGTGCCTTGTAAGGATCCGACGGCGAGCGAGTAAACTGCCTCTTCCATCAATCCTATTATCCAATCTTCAATCATTGGATAACAAATTGGATGACCTAAGATTACGGTTATCCTACCAACGGGACATTAAAAACTGTAATATCCTATGTTTCACCGAGTCGTGGCTGAACGACGACAATGATAACATACAGCTAGCGGGCTATACGCTACATCGGCAGGATAGAACGGCTGACTCCGGTAAGACAAGGGGTGGCGGTCCGTGTATATTTGTAAACAACAGCTGGTGCACAAAATCAAATACTAAGGAAGTCTCGAGGTTTTGCTCGCCTGAGGTAGAGTATCTTATGATAAGCTGTAGACCACACTATTTACCAAGAGAGTTTTCATCTATCTTTTTCATAGCTGTCTATTTACCACCACAAACCAATGCTAGCATTAAGATTGCACTGAATGAGTTGTACAAGGCCATAAATCAACAGGAAAACGCTCATCCAGATGCAGCGCTCCTAGTGGCCGGGGACTTTAATGCAGGGAAACTTAAATCCGTTCTACCTAATTTCTACCAGCATGTTAAATGTGCAACCAGAGGAAAAAAAACTCTAGACCACCTTTACTCCACACACAGAGACGCATACAAAGATCTCCCTCGCCCTCCATTTGGCAAATCTGACCATAACTCTACCATAACTCTATGCAAAAACTAAAGCAGGAAGCACCAGTGACTCGGTTAATAAAAAAGTGGTCAGATGACGCAGATGCTAAGCTACAGGACTGTTTTGCTAGCACAGACTGGAACATGTTCCGGGATTCTTCAGACAGCATTGAGGAGTACACCACATCAGTCACTGGCTTCATCAATAAGTGCATCGATGATGTCGTCCCCACAGTGACCGTACGTACATACCCCAACCAGAAGCCATGGATTACAGGAAACATCCGCACTGAGCTAAAGGGTAGAGCTGCCGCTTTCAAGGAACGGGACTCTAACCTGGACGCTTATAAGAAATCCCGCTATGCCCTCCGACGAACCATCAAACAGGCAAAGAGTCAATACAGGGCTAAGATTGAATCGTACTACACTGGCTCTGACGCTCGTCGGATGTGGCAGGGCTTGAAAACTATTACAGACTACAAAGGGAAGCACAGCCGCGAGCTGCCCAGTGACACAAGCCTACCAGACGAGCTAAACCACTTCTATGCTCGCCCGAGGCAAGCAACACTGAAGCATGCATGAGAGCACCAGCTGTTCCGGATGACTATGTGATCACGCTCTCCGTAGCCGATGTGAGTAAGACTTTTAAGCAGGTCAACATTCACAAGGCCGCAGGGCCAGACGGATTACCAGGACGTGTACTCCGAGCATGTGCTGACCAACTGGCAAGTGTCTTCACTGACATTTTCAACATGTCCCTGACTGAGTCTGTAATACCAACATGTTTCAAGCAGACCACCATAGTCCCCGTGCCCAAGGACTCTAAAATTGTGGTCCTCTGTAGCTCAGCTGGTAGAGCATGGCGCTTGTAACGCCAAGGTAGTGGGTTCGATCCCCAGGACCACCCATACACAAAAAAATGTATGCACGCATGACTGTAAGTCGCTTTGGATAAAAGCGTCTGCTAAATGGCATATTATATATTATTATTATTATATATTATATTATATTATATATTATATATTATTATATATTATATATATATTATAAATGACTACCGACCCGTAGCACTGACGTCTGTAGCCATGAAGTGCTTTGAAAGGCTGGTCATGGCTCACATCAACAGCATTATCCCAGAAATCCTAGACCCACTCCAATTTGCATACCGCCCCAACAGATCCACAGATGATGCAATCTCTATTGCACTCCACACTGCCCTTTCCCACCTGGACAAGAGGAACACCTACGTGAGAATGCTATTCATTGACTACAGCTCAGCATTCAACACCATAGTGCCCTCTAAGCTCATCACTAAGCTAAGGATCCTGGGACTAAACACCTCCCTCTGCAACTGGATCCTGGACTTCCTGACGGGCCGCCCCCAGGTGGTAAGGGTAGGTAACAACACATCTGCCACACTGATCCTCAACACGGGGGCCCTCAGGGGTGCGTGCTCAGTCCCCTCCTGTACTCTCTGTTCACCCATGACTGCATGGCCAGGCACGACTCCAACACCATCATTACGTTTGCCGACGACACAACAGTGGTAGGCCTGATCACCGACAACGATGAGACAGCCTATAGGGAGGAGGTCAGAGACCTGGCCGTGTGGTGCCAGGACAACAACCTCTCCCTCAACGTGACCAAGACAAAGGAGATGATTGTGGACTACAGGGAAAAAAAGAGGACTGAGCACGCCCCCATTCTCATCGACGGGGCTGTAGTGGAACAGGTTGAGAGCTTCAAGTTCCTTGGTGTCCACATCACCAACGAACTATCATGGTCCAAACACACCAAGACAGTCGTGAAGAGGGCACGACAAAGCCTATTCCCCCTCAGGAGACTGAAAAGATTTGGCATGGGTCCTCAGATCCTCAAAAAATTCTACATCTGCACCATCGAGAGCATCCTGACTGGTTGCATCACCGCCTGGTATGGCAACTGCTTGGCCTCTGACCGCAAGGCACTTCAGAGGGTAGTGCGTACGGCCCAGTACATCACTGGGGCCAAGCTTCCTGCCATCCAGGACCTCTATACCAGGCGGTGTCAGAGGAAGGCCCTCAAAATTGTCAAAGACTCCAGCCACCCTAGTCATAGACTGTTCTCCCTGCTACCGCACGGCAAGCGGTACCGGAGTGCCAAGTCTAGGTCCAAAAGACTTCTCAACAGCTTCTACCCCCAAGCCATAAGACTCCTGAACAGCTAATCATGGCTACCCGGACTATTTGCACTGCCCCCCCACCCCATCCTTTTTACGCTGCTGCTACTCTGTTAATTATTTATGCATAGTCACTTTAACTCTACCCACATGTACATATTACTTCAACTAACTCAACTAGCCGGTGTCCCCGCACATTGACTCTGCACTGGTACCCCCCTGTACATATAGCCTCCCTACTGTTATTTTATTTTACTTCTGCTCTTTTTCTCTCAACACTTTTTTTGTTGTTGTTTTATTTTTACTTTTTTTTTGTTAAAAATAAATGCACTGTTGGTTAAGGGCTGTAAGTAAGCATTTCACTGTAACGTCTGCACCTGTTGTATGTGACCAATAAAATTTGATTTGATTTGATTTGACTAAATACTTTTTTCCCCCACTGTATTTAACCAGGTAAGCTCTCATTTACAACTGCGACATGGCAGTAGGTGTACTATTTTCAGAATTTAGATTTTTCTCCCCTTATCTTACATTACAGTGGGTTAATTGCCTTACCCAAACACAATTACCTCATGAAAGCCATGTAATCTCTAAATTAATCCACTAATTCACCAACGTGTTGTGTTATCCTTTGTTTAATCAAAACACGACTTTAATGAAGTCCCCTGGTCATTACCGCAGGGCGTTTGGGGAGTTTTGTTGGTCCAAATTCTGTTTATTTTACTCTTACTCATGACTGCTTCCTGTTTTCATATCACACTTCATCTAATTTGTTGGAACCACTTCCTGCTTCCTTCCCGGCAGGTAAACCAAAACATTACGTCACCATCGTCTCGGCGACCACACCGGGACCCCCGGGGCCTTCTGAGGGAAGGAGGGCAGGGTAAACATTACAATGGCTGGCAATGGGAACCCAGTTAAACCCAGTTAATTACTAAAAGCCTCTGTGGCCTGTTTAATGAGCTACAGCGGCTGAGCTGCATGAGGAGTAGCAACAATGTGCTTTAATGGCCCTTAATGAACACAGTTAATGCCTGTTGGCTCAGTTACAGACACAAACCCACCTCTTTAGTTTCTCACAAAATGTGTATTAATCAGTGGCTATGGTGCTATGCTATAAAAGCAGGACAAAATGGGACATAAGTGAGGTTACAGAAGACATGGAGAGGGACCAATAAAGAGGAGATAAAGAAGGCAGGAATCACCTGGAATGAAGATTAAGAAAACTGCCCCAGAACAGAGTTAGCTGGAAAAGCACTGTTGAAGCCCTTTGCTCCACTAGGAGCTAAAAATGATAGTCAAGTAAATCAAAGAGGTTACAGAAAGAGAGAGAGTGATTGGGACAGTTCCCTATGGAGGAAGGGGGTAGTAGCTAAGATTCCATTTAGGACTTGTCCTGGCCTGGGGGCTTCTTCAGGAGGGGGAAAATGTGGAGGTCGTGGGGGTGAAGGTACAGGGAGGGGTAACAATAGAGGGGTATGACAGTGCATTGTGTCAGAGACTGAGACCCCCTGTGTGAGTGAGTCCAGGCAGACAATGAGACAGCAGCAGGGGCAGGCCTAGGTCCAGGGGGCTGGAGTCAGAGGGCTCTGACTGGAATCATCACTTAATCACTCAGCAATTGACTAGGGGATATATGCTGTATATGCGTGCTCCTACTCCCTAGAGACACACACTTGCGCGCCACACACACACACAATACATGCATACACACATACACACACAAACGTGGGTATTCACACACACACACCGGCCTGGGAACACCATCCAAGGATCCATTCAGATCACCCCCATCAACAGCTACCTCCACCTCTCTCATCTCCAACTCATTGCAACACACTGCCATTGGGTCTGTTAGTTTGAAGCCCTGCCAAAGAGGGGCTTTACTAAAGAAAGGAAGGCACAGAAGAAGAGAAATCTCCATTTGAAGATGTAAGTGCTTTTTGATCAACTCCTCAAAGAGAGACTGATTTTCTTTGGTCAAACAAATCGGAGTGCGTGCGTGTGTGTGACACCTACTGATGCTGATTTCTCTATGTGCCACATAGGGGCTATGAGGGAGTTGTCATTCACACGCTAAAAGAGGAAAGGGGAGGGAGCTTTGTTCACAAATTAACCCTCTGCCCTCAGAAGGATATATAAATATGCACTGCCAGGGTTTGACGTTTCCCAGACACAGATGTGAACCAAATTCGTACGGCCATCACTTGGGCCTAACATGAGCCTTGGACTAGAGTACAGCTCTATTCCCAGATGAGGAACACTTACCATGGATACAAACCTTAGCCAATGGGGTGCTGTGCTGGAGCGGCATAGCTGAGACAGCACCTACAGGGCCTAGCTCCATAGCCCTTGGCTGTGCAGATTGCAGAACACCCATGCACTTAGCATAGTCTTGCTGAGGTGTTTGATGGCTCGGCCTTGGGTTGGGTAGGGCTTAAATAAAGAGGGGGAGTGGAAGAAAGCAGGGAGTGAAAGAGAGGAATTCCTGGAAGTTGAGGGCATGTTCTATTTTTCCCTCCTTTTCTCTGAGCAGAGTTCAGGCATCAGGGCCAGGGGAGCGCTGGGTGCAAGACAAGTACACACACACACACACACACACACACACACACAGAGCCACACAGAAACACACACACACACACTCAGTGACTCCCAGCACCGGGGCCAGCCTCTAGTGATTTACACCCCATCCTGCGCTACAACTTGTGTGTCATTTAAAATAGCAGGTGTTCACATGCTGCTGAGCTCATGAAAGAGAGGAAGAGGACAGGCCAGAAGAGAGGAGGGGAGAAGAGGGGGAGAGGACAGGCCAGAAGAGAGGAGGGGAGAAGAGGGGGAGAGGACAGGTCAGAAGAGAGGAGGGGAGAAGAGGGAAGAGGAGGAGAGACAACCCCAGGACCTAAATAAAACCCATAAACTATATGAGCAATGAACACAGGCATGTGGGTCAATGAGTCCTTGGTGATATTCATAAGGGTACGTTGTTGTAAAACGTTTCGCAACATAAAAATAAAATCTAGAAAGTCCCTCCCTGTTTCAGACTGTTTTCTTCCATTTGATGCTTTATGAATACTACCCAGTGCACTGCACTTTGGTTACACACAATCCAATGGCAATTTATTTTCCCTGACTAGGAGGCTTATTAGGTCTTTCAGAATGGGTGGGTTGGTTTTCTTTCTGTTCTGTTATTAGATTATAGTGAGAAGTCATCACTAAGATATTTGGGTCACAACCCCAGAAGAAACCACTAACATCCAGATTTACAGCATTAGCACTGTAGGAGGAGAGGGTTACTGTGTACAGTTGGGGAGGACACCTCACATCAGCCCATGACATCATCTCTCACACACACAAACACACACATTCTCGCTCGCTCGCTCTCTCTCTCTCTCTCTCTCTCTCTCTCTTTCACTCACTCACTCACACACACCGCTGTTGAGTAGAGACAAGGCTGTGAGGGATGAGGAACAGGGTTGTATTTTAGGAGTGGTGACCTCATAGGGTATGTGGATGGCACAGACAGAGAGACAGAACCAGACTCATCAGGAAACCAAACCATTAGAGAGACCTCAGTCTGTTAACGGGTTTATAATGGGAGTCTTTCGACTGTAGCCACGGAGGTTAGAGAGAGACGGATAGGAAAGGGTAGTGGGGGAGGGGGGAGGAGGGAGGAGGGGAGGAGCGAGGAGGAGGGAGGAGGGAAGGAGGGAGCAGGAGGGGAGGAGGGGAGGAGTACATCAAGCCAAAGAACATCAAGCTGAAATGCTGAGCAAGACAACAACAACAAAAAACATAATGAAGAAGAAGAGAAGAGAGAGAAGGGACAGTGGCCTCATGGTGGATTAAAAGATGGGCAACGAAAGAGGGATTTTGTCTTTTGAGAGGGGAGGACAAACAAAACTGAGTACTGTCACGTTAACAGGCTGTCGTTGATCCCTTAACACCCCCTCCTTAACCCTCCTCACCCCAACCTCACCCCCGCTTATTCCCCCTCTCCACATTGCCATGACCTTTCTACAGAGAACCCTCACTGACAAACTGGCCTCACTGAACTGAACTCACATCCTCTCTCAATCCCACCTCGCTTTAAAGGATGCTTGTATTTTGTATTTGTATTTATTAAGGATCCCCGTTAATTCCTGCCACGGCAGCAGCTACTCTTCCTGGGGTCCAGAAACATTAAGACAGTTAAATACAGTTAAAAATATTACATGACATCACATTTCATAACACTTTAGCCAATACATTTAGTGTGTTCCCTCAGGCCACTACTCTACTATCACATATTTACAATACAACATACCTGTGTACGTGTGTGTAGAGTGTGTCTTATCATGTGTATGTGTGTCTGTGCCTGTGTGTGTGTGTCTCTTCACAGTCCCTGCTGTTCCATAAGGTGTATTTTTACCTGTTTTTTTAAATCTGATTCTACTGCTTGCATCAGTTACCTGATGTGGAACAGAGTTCCATGTAGCCATGGCTCTATGTAGTACTGTGCAACTCCCATAGTCTGTGTGGAAGGGTCTATGAGTGTGTGTGGAAGTGTTTTACAACAAATCCTCTCTCTGATGGCCTTCAAGCTCACACACACACAAACACACACACATACACAGACATAAACACTCATGCATGCACATAAGCACACACACAAACACTTTATCACACACACAGTAGCCTTTATGTTTGAGGATTAAGTGGGAAGCTTAAACATGATGGTGCTCTTAGTCCAGTATCCCTGAGGCTAAAGTTCCCCACACCAGCTACCCAAGGCCCTGAGGCTAAAGTTCCCCACACCAGCTACCCAAGGCCCTGAGGCTAAAGTTCCCCACACCAGCTACCCAAGGCCCTGAGGCTAAAGTTCCCCACACCAGCTACCGAAGGCCCTGAGGCTAAAGTTCCCCACACCAGCTACCCAAGGCTCTGAGGCTAAAGTTCCCCACACCAGCTACCCAAGGCCCTGAGGCTAAAGTTCCCCACACCAGCTACCCAAGGCCCTGAGGCTAAAGTTCCCCACACCAGCTACCCAAGGCCCAGAGGCTAAAGTTCCCCACACCAGCTACCCAAGGCTATGAGGCTAAAGTTCCCCACACCAGCTCCCCAAGGTGCTGAGGCTAAAGTTCCCCATAGTAGCTACCCCAGGCCCAGGCCCAGAGACCAGAGGGGTGGGAGAGGTAGAGCTGGGCTTAGTTAGAGCACTCATCTGGGCTGTAGAAAACAACTCTCCACTGCTCTGCTACAGTGTAACACGTCAAACACATTTTATAATTGCCAATAAAAGTTAGACCAAGAATCCTGAAAATGGGTGCAGAGAAATGTACAAGAAAAGTGTATGTAGACAAAGTAAAAGAGGTATAATCCCACAGTGGTCGCATCCATTTATAAAATACAGATCATGCAGCTGTGCATTGTGTGTATTCATGTGTCTGTGTGTATGCAGCACCTGAGCATGTGCATTGTACGTGTGTATCAGTGTCTGGTCTGCTCTCATCGTGCGCCTATCAAATCAAATCAAATTTGATTGGGCACATACACATATTTAGCAGATGTTATTGCGGGTGTAGCGAAATGCTTGTCAGAGTAGGTGTGAGGGTGTTCATTCACTCCCTGGTTCACTCCCTGGTTCCCACTGTCTCTAATGTAAACTGTGCAGAGGGGAGATCCCAGAGGGCATTACTACTGTGTGAAGCTGCTTTACTGCACACAACTCAAACACTCCTTGAGTTCTGTCAGCACAGCAAGTCTTTGTCTGTATCTCCCCTGTCTATGGACAATAAAACCATAGGTGAGCTTAAAGATAAGAGGGCCTGTGTGGTGATGGTGGTGCGGGAGGGAGTGTGTGTGGGGAGGGAGTGTGTATTGAGAAAGGATGGGGGAGTGTGTGTGTGTGTGTGTGTGTGGGGGGTCTCTGTGTGTGTGTGTGTGTGTGTGTGTTTGTGTGTGTGTGTGTGTGTGTGAGTGTGCGCGTGTGTGTGTGTGTTCAGGTTAGGTGGAGCAGCTCGGTGGTCTTATCACAGAATATGAAACCCTCCCTGATTGCTCGAACTTATGAGATAGTTCCAGAGCTTCCAAATGGAAAACTGAAGGATTATGAACACCGATGATGGGAGCGATAGAGAACACACACACATACAGTCAGCAACTTAACAAAGCTTCCATTTAGTGCTAAACCCTCTCCCTCTTACTGTGAAGAGATTTGGAAAACCCAACGTCTATTATCACCTCTCCAGTTGGCAGGACCAGCACAGTCCGTGTGTGTGTGTGTGTGTGTGTGTGTGTGTGTGTGTGTGTGTGTGTGTGTGTGTGTGTGTGTGTCTGTGTGTGTGTGTGTGTGTGTGTGTGTGTGTGTGTGTGTATGTGTGCATGCTTGAGAGAGAGAGAGAGAGAGAGAGAGAGAGAGAGAGAGAGGAGAGGTTCAGCGTAGGCCTTCATGCTCCTCGGATGATTCCTGGATCAAAGTAAACAGTGGTACTACAACTACTAATAATACTGACCTGGAATGTTGGCTGGCCCTGTTACACCCGACAGAACACGTCCGCACACACACACACACACACACACACACACACACACACACAGACACACACATATACTCTACAGCAAACATGACTCTCCTACACACACACACACTACTTTATCATTCTTCAATGGCGTTGACACATTCCAACCTTTCTTCTTCCTCTCGTCTCACAAACCAAACCCTCCTTCCTGCTAATTATAAA